>NW_024082240.1:195783-273513 GCF_003009895.1 Hyaena hyaena | reverse complement strand
TCTCTCAGTGGATTCTGCGTCTTTTTTCTCCCAATCTCTCAGGTTTTGTAAGGTTTCCAATGGCTTCAGATCTTTTCTGTGTGATGTATGGGCGCGAGTGCAAGTACGGAGCTCCTTACTTCTCCGCCATCTTGCCCCCTTCTCAGAAATATACTTTTAAAAGTGAAAGCAAGTTAAAGAATTTCTTCAGAGTGGGAATTGTCAGTGGTAATATAAGAAGGGAATAAAAGAGATAAAAATTTGGTCTTTGTGAATAGGAATATTTGGAACTGAATTCATACCATGTGTTTTCTCTCCAGTTTTTACAGAAGAGAATAAGAATTCTTGAGAGTTTCCTCTTATATGGCAAAAACCATTTTTATGTGGCATGTATTCCATAGTGTATATTTTAGTTAAATATTAGATAATATCCTACCAAGATGGAATTTTTTTCCTCTAACCTTTTCATCCATCTACTGGCATTATAAAACTAATGTGCCAAATATTTCTTCTTAGAGACACATTGCTTAAAGCCTCAGAAATTTGGCCAGCTAAGAATTTCTAGTCTCATTTTTAATAGCTGAGGTTCTTGGAGTCACCGATAAAGTGAAATACTAGATAAGAAGGGAAAGAATTACATATAGCTTCTGACTGGCGCTTTTGTTTCTCTCATGATACACCACAATCACTACATTGTTCCTGGATTTTGAAGGTTGTCTCCCTTGGTGGCCTTGACTTCTTTGGCAGCCAGTCCTCTACTATTACTTCTGTTCTCCTGACTATTGCTGCTGGTGTTACTACAGTTGCTTCACAGTCCATCTTTCCTCTTGTGTCTTAAATAGATGGTGGTGTTTTCCTGCTCAGCCAGCCTCAGAAACCTGACATCTGAGTAGTTAAAGGTCTTTGATACTCAAAAGTGTACAGATTCTTTAATTTGAATCACTGTGTATTAAATTTAGATCAGATTCTGGGAGCTTGACCAAAGATTTATTTCAATAATATTGCCCAGTTAAATTCTCAAAAGATTTCTTAACAGTCTTGAAATTTGGTTAAGTGCTCCTCTGTTTTGAATCTTTTCAAGTCCAGGCAACTTCTTTAGGTTCACATAGTCTTCATGAATTCACCTAATATGAAGGTCTTAATCCTAGTGTCTTTACTTTCCCTCTGAAATTAGCCTTCATTATTTCTTCCATATGTTCTGCAATCCACAGAGTAAGTACTATTCTCTTGCCTTGTGCAACTAACTTAGAATTAATGAAGTTGGAATGTACTGAGTATCATTGTTAACTCTAGCTATAATAATAATAATAAATTTTAATAATAATGTATAACTATACAATTTTATTAATGTATAATTATAGATTATATAACTTTATTATTTTATATAATCTATAATTATATATATTATATAAAATAGTAGTAATTAGTATGTTAGAGAGGAAGAGAGCATGCAAGCATGAGAGAGGGACAGAGGGAGGGAGAAAGAGAGAGGAGAGAGAGAGAGAGAGAGAGAGAGAATATGAATCTTGAATAGGCTCCATGCTTAGTGGGGCTTGATCCCACGATGCTGGCCTCAAAACCTGAGCTAAAATTAAGAGTCAGAGCCTCAGCCAACTGAGCCATTTAGGTACCCCAGCTGTAGGTATAATTATTAATACATTCAAGGTTCTAAGTGTGAATGGGGAAGTATGAAATAAAGAGAATGCTTTCAAGGGGCAGCTTAGTGTTAAATAAAATCGAAAATCAACTCATAATTTACATTAATTTTCACATTCTATTTTTCAAAAGAAGTCTTAACTAATATCAAAGAATCCATATCATACTGTGTTCTCTGATCATAATACATTAGAAATCAATAAAAGTGTTAAAACAGTATTTTTAGACATTTATGAACACACTCCTAAATACTTCTTGGAATGATTAGGAAATCAGTATTTTTTAATATTTTAATATTAATGATCTAAAAATTCTTACTTAGTGAAACTTGTCAATACTTAGCTAGTGTTAATTGAAGGAAGGTTTATAAATTCATTTATTAACAGCAAAATTAATGAAGAATAAACATGATATGCATTTAACTTATGAAGATAGAAAAAGGAAAACAAGTATAATTAAGGAAATAATGAAGAAAAGATAATACTAAAATAAACAAAGCCCAACAGAAATGTATTCTTTGAAATGTTGATAAAATTTAAATTCTGACAAGATTGCCTAAAATACTGAGAAGGTATAGATTTAAAAACATAATAGAAATAACAAAGGGTACAAAGATCTAGAGAAGAATTACTAGAATAACTTCCTGCAATTAAATTGATAACTTGTCTATTTATGGAAAAAGGCAAAAATGTAAGGAGTGAAAAATAAAATAATTATTAAGGGAACAAACTTTTAGTAAAACTATCTTTGCAAAAAGATACCAGGCCCATCTGATTTATAGGCAACTCATTTTTGTTCAGCTTACTTTTTAATATATTTATTAAATTAAATTTAAAATTATCATACAGTTAAAATTGGCATTTATTTGGTATAGTTTTATAAATTTTTCTGATCTGTAGATTTGAATAACTACCAATGCAGTCAGGTTAGAAAACAGTTTCTTCACTCATAAAAGTCCCTTCTGCTTTTCCTCTATCATTATAGTTTTGTTTTTTGGGGAATGTCTTATAAGTTAAGTAATATAACATGAATTTTTTTAAGACTAGATTTTTCACTTAACATAATGTCCTTGGAGTTCATCCAAGTTAATAAATAATTCATATTTAAATTGCTTTTCATTGCTTAGTAGAATCCTATTATATGATGTACCACAATTTGTTTATCCCTTCCCCCTAATGGAATTGCTATAAACATTCATGTACAGGTTTTTGTGTGAACATTTTATTTTTGAGTGAACTGCTAGTTTGGCATTGTGGGTTATAATGTAAGTGCATGTTTTTCTTAAGAAGTACCAAACTCTTTTCCAGAGTAGCTGTATCATTTTTCATTTTCACCAGCAACATGTTAGAGTTGAAATTGTACCACACACTTTTCAGCATTTGCTATTGCCAGTATTTTTTTTTAAAGCTACTTTAATTGGTGTGTAGTGGTATTTCTTAGTGGTTTTAACGTTTATTTTCTTAATGGGTTATAATGTTGAGCATCTTTTTCTGATCACACTTATCATCTGTATATCATCTTTTGTGAAGTGACTAGTCAATTTTTTCCTCCATTTATGTAGGAAGTTGGTTTTTGACTGCTGAGTATAGAGTGTTCTATATATATTATGAATACAAGTCCTTTGTTAGATAATGGAATCATCTGTTTTTTCCTAACCTGCAGATTATCTTTTCATGCTCTCAACAGTGTCTTTTGTGGAATAAGTTTTAAATTTTGATAAAGTCCAATTAATCATTTTTTCCTTTATGAGAGTACTTTTGGTGTCATGTCTATTCAGCCTGCCTAACTCTAGTCTGTCAAGATTTTCTTATATTTTCTTTTTTTGAATTTAATATATTTAGAGAGAGAGAGAGTGCGCGCACACACACATGCAAGAGAGAGGCAGGGAGAGAGAGAGAATCCCAAGCAGGTTCCACACTGTCAGAGCAGAGTCCAGCATGGGGCTCTAACCCACAAACTGTGAGATCATGATCTGAGCTGAACTCAAGAGTTGGACACTTAACTGACTAAGCCACCCAAGCACCACTCTCATCTTTTCTTTTTTCTTCTTTTAAATATAATTTATTGTCAAATTGGCTAACATACACAGTGTACAGAGTGCTCTTGGTTTTCGGGTAGATTCCTGTGATTCCTCACTTACATACAACACCTAGTGCTCATCCCAACAAGTGCCCTCCTCAATGCCCATCACCCATTTTCCCCTCTCATATATCTTTATTTAAGTTTTGTAGTTGTTATTGTTTTATACATTACAATTATATCTGTGGAAATTTTAATATAAGGTGAGAGTTTTAGGTTGAGGTTCATTTGTTTTGCATATGCATATGTAATTCCAACATCATTTGTTTGAAAGTCAATAAGTTAAATTACCTTTGTGTCTCTGTAAAAAAGTAATACATAAAATATTTATATGGCTATATTTCTGAACTCTTCTGTTGGTCTATGTGTCTGTTTTTCCATTGATACCATACTGTTTTAACTATTTTAGCTATATTGTAAGTATTACATAGTATGGTTCCTTGAACATTATTCTTGATCAAAATTGTTTTAGTCTATGTTTTTGACTTATATAAATTTTATAGTCAGCTTATATATATTTATTTTAAAAGAAACTTCCTAGTATTTTGATTGGGTTTGCTGTCAATTTGTAGATCAAGTTGAGAAGAATTGACATCTTTATTACATTGAGTCTTCCAATCAATAATTGATTTAGGTCTCCTTTAATTTCTTAGCATTTGTAGATTGTATACATATATGTTTTGCTAGATTTGAACTTAAATATTTCATTTTTAAAGAACTCTTGTAAATGTATATACACACACATACATATACACTTGAGTTTTTTAGTGTTAATCTTTTGTTCTGTAACCTTGTCTCCGTGTTAAAACTCATTAATTACAGTTTTGTTGTTGTTGTTGTAGATGGGATTCTCCACATAAACAATCATGTTTTTTATAAACTGGGATGTTTTTTATTTCTTCATTTCCAATCTGTATGCCATTTAATTATTTTTCTTCCTTGATTGCACTGGCTAGGAATTCTAGTGTGATGGTGAATTTACCTTATTTTCTTGAAGGTTTTCATGTCTATGTTCATGCAGGGAATGGCTCAATACTTTGCTTGTACCGTCTTTGTCTTGTTCTGATATGAGGGTAATGCTGGCCTCATAAAAAAGAAAATGTTCCTTTCTTTTCTATTTTCTGGAAGAGCTTCTTTATAATTGATATCATTTCTTCTTTAAATATTTGATAGAATTTACCAGTAAAGCAAAATGGGCCTGGAGATGTTAGTTATGGAAGGTGAGTTTTGTTTTTTTTTTTTGCTATGAGTTTATTTACTGTCATAATTATATGACAATTCAAGTTATCTGTTAAGTGTGCTTTGTTTTTTAAGAAATTAGTTCATTTCACCTAAGATTCTGAATTTGTTTACAAAGTTGACTTGTTATCTTGTTACTAAATGCCAAGTATATAGTAATATCTCTTTTATTCTGGGTATTGCTGATTTGTATTATCTTTTTTTTCATCAGTCTTGTCAGAGGTAAGAAAATATACTAAAAATATTAGTCAAAAAGAAGGTAAAGAATAATACAAATAAATAAGACCAGTGAAATGGTGAGAAAATAGACACATAGAAGAAGAAAAATGACAGCTTTAGATACAACCATACTTGTTTTACATTAAGTCTAAATGATTTAAACAAGGTGCACCTGGGCCACTCAGTCGGTTGAGCTTCCAACTACAGCTCAGGTCATGATCTCGTGGTTCATGAGTTCAAGCGCCGCATAGGGCTCTGTGCTGACCCCTCAGAGCCTAGAACCTGCTTCAGATTCTGTGTCTCCCTTTCTCTCTACCCCTCCTCTGCTCAAACTCTGTATCTCTCTCTCTCTCTCTCTCTCAAAAAAATAAATAAACATTAAAAATAAACATTCCAAACAAAAGGCAAGATAGGCAAACTAGATAGAAAAGCAAGCCCTAATTATAGGCTTGTTAAAAATCATTATTTGGACATATATAAGTCAAAAGTAAATGATTATCTTCAATACAAACACTAAACATAAGAATACTTGAGTGTACCACTATCAGATTAAGTAGACTTTAGAGCAAGGAATAAAGAGATACTTAATAGTGATAATGGGAATAACCCAGTGGAAGATATTCCAGTCATACATATTTATGCATCAGCTATTGGAAGCAAAAACCGGCAGAAGTGAAAGGAGAAATAGATACATCCATGAATATTTCTATTTCAGTAACTGATAGCATAAGTGAAGAGAAAATCAAGAAGTATATAGAGGACTTGAGTGACACTATCAGCCAGCTGAACTTAATTGATATTTACAGAACATTTTACCCACCTACAGCAGGATTCAGATTCTCTACTGTGTACATAAAGCATTCAGTAAGATTGGTCATATGCCAACGAGTAAAAAAATTCAGTGAATTTAAAAATGATTAGAATCATACAGAGTATATTCTCTGATCAGTACACATTTAAATTATAAAATAAATACCAGGAAGATATCTAAAGACTGTGCTATTTGAAAATTAAATAAAATGCTACTAAATAATCCATTGTCAAAAAGATATCAGAAGAAGAGAAAGAAAATCTTTGAAATGAATGATAACACAATCTGTGACAACTTGTGGAATTCATCTATAAAAGTCTTGTAAGGAAAATTATAATTTATGTTTTAAAGCAGTAGAGGAGAAATATTGAAAATTAATAACCAAACATTCATTTCACGTAGCTAGAGTAAGAAGAGCAATTTAAATATAAAATATATAGGAGGAATAAATTAATAAATATAAGAGCATAAATTAATAATATAAATAGTAAAAAAAGAGAAATTAATTAAAATTGCTGATTCTTTGAAATTTAATTAATATTAAACAATTATTGTTAAAAAGAGAGAAACAGTTACCACTATCGGGAATAGACAGAACATAAAATAAAATTTTGGAATGCATAAATTTGATACATGAAGAACTCTTGGAAATGAGAAAGCATAATGTCTGAATGACCAAAAATAGACTAATTTATGCATATTATATTTCCATATAGTTGATTTATGGAATTGATGCCTTAAACATCAAAGTAAGCACTACTGAAATACCAGATGAAAATTTTTCTGAACTTGTGGAAGATAAAAATTCTAAGATTCAAGAAACACAGTAAATCCTGAACAGAATAAATGAAATTTAGAACAGTATCTACAGACAACTTTTAAACAGTCCTGATAGGTAACTGCATAATCACTATATAATATTTAGTAATATTTTTTCCTTTAATCATGAAAAAATTTGAAAACTTAAGTTGAAACACAATGATAATAGCTGTATAAGTCTGTAATCTATGATATGTAGGAATAAATTCAACATCAAGTTTATTCCATAATTCTTCATGGAAGAATTATATTTTTTATAAGAATCTAAGATAAATGATGGAGAAAATAATAATTATGAAGAGATTAATTTTATTCAAATTTGTGTATTAAGCCAATTCCTCTAAAATTCTTTATAAACTGATTTTGAAACTAATATAAAACAAAAATACACAAGATAGCAATTAGGGAGATTTTCCATACTAGATACTAATACTTAAAAAATTAGTGAATTCAACACTATGGTATAACATAAGTATGGATAATTGTACCAGTGGAACAGAATGGTGAGTCCAGAATATGTTATTAGGAGAAGATGGTGAAAGAATTGAGTAGCCAGTGAATTTACTAGAACATTGATTATACACCTCATAAAATTTGATTCCTACCTTATGATATTTATAAAAATTGACTCCATTTGTAAGGCTTAAATATAAAAAGTAAATAAACTTTTATAGGAAAGAAATGATTTAAACCTCAAATTCAAGGCATAAACTGGAAAAAAAAAATTACAATGCATATTTTAGTCATGAGGATATACTGATTTAATATCTGAAAACATAAGTAAAAGAGAAGGCATTATGTTAAATAAAATAAGTATGAGAAAGACCAGTACTATATTAGCTCTCTTATACATAGAATTAAAAAACATATATATTTCTATTATTTTTATTTGTAAATCTCTATACCTATCTACATCTAATGTCTATATCTGTATCTGTATCTATAGTAACCTATATATTTTAAAGCTCATAGGTATAGAGAATATTTTGATTGTTGCCAGAGGTTGTAGGTAGAAGATGTGGAAAATGGATGAACTGTTTTTGTTTTGTTTATTATTTTACTTCAAGAAAAAATTAACTACCTTGAAACTGAGCAATGACTATGATCATAATAATGACATTCAGTAGTATTGAAAGAGTAGTACAGTAAAACTAAATTAAAACTTAGATGTCATTTTATATCCACAAAGTTGACAAAAATTTAAGAAACAGACAAGTAAAGATGAGGAGAAATGCAGGTTCTCTTTATTACTGATGGCATTGTTGATTTTACAGTCACTTTGGAGAGGAATTCAACAATTTCTGGTGAAATTGAAGTTTTCAGTATGATTATGAAGTTACAGTCTTTTATCCAGGGATTTCTTTCCTAAGTAAATCTAGATAAACACTGGCATATCACACCAGTAGATAGTACCTGTCAGAGGGCTCACTGCCTTTCTTCTCATCATTTAAACTTGGAAACAACCTAAATGCACATTAGGAGAGATTGGGTAAATATGTAGTGTTTATATTCAGTGTAATACTACATAGAAATTAGTAAATGAATTTTAGCTGCATATATCAGTAAAGGTAAATGCCTACAAGTTTTGTATAAAAATGCAAAGTGTAAAATATGTACAGTATTAGATTATTTATATAAACCTTAAAACCTGGAAAGCACAACTTCATATTGTTTACAGGTACATGTATATGTAATGTAAGAGAAAATTAGTATGCCTTGGGAAAGATATGCCTTCATTTAGGAGTAATTATTTCTGAGGAAAGAAGGTGAGGAAAAAGATTTGGGAAGAAGTAGAAAGTAGCCTTTGATTCTTTACTAGTAGCATTTATTTTTTACCAAAAAACTTCTGGAAAAATATGGGGTGATGCTAAATATTTTTTTCTTAAATAGTTATTTGTCAAATTGGTTTCCATATAACACCCAGTGCTCATCCCCACAAGTGGGCTTCCCGTGCCCATCAACCCCCTTCCCCTTCCCCCACCCCATCAGCCCTCAGTTTGTTCTCAGCATTCAAGAGTCTCATGGTTTGCCTCCTCCCTCTGTCCAACTATTTTTCCCCTTCTTCTCCCTCATGGTCCTCCGTTAGCTTCCTCCTAATCCACCTGTATGTGCAAACATATGGTATCTGTCCTTCTCTGCCTGAGTTATTTCACTCAGCATAACACCCTCTAGTTCCATCCATGTTGCTACACATGGCCAGATTTCATTCTTTCTCAATGCCATGTAGTATTCCATTATACAAATATAACACCTCTTCTTGATCCATTCATCAGTTGATGGACTCTTAGGTTCTTTCCATGTTTTGTCTATTGTTGAGAGTGCTGCTGTGAACATTGGGGTACATGTGACCCTGTGCATCAGCCTAAATATTTTAAATATGAGGAGTGCAAACATGTCCATGATATTATTCTTTGAAACTTTCTGTATGCTTAGAATACTGTATGATATGTTTCTTAAGAGAGAGAGTTAAATAGCACTATTAAAGCTTATGTATTACTCCAAAAGGAAATGATTTTGGTTTTAGATGTTGCAGAATTTTTAATTGAATGTAAGATTATGTTGATCTTGCATTTACTTCAGTGATCTCAAGTAAAACATTAAGTTTGAAATGAGTAAACTATATCCAAAGTAGTTTTTAAAAATTTATCCTGTAACAGTAGAAAAATAAGAAATATCTCTATTTGATATGGCCTTTAGCTTTAGAAAAATGTTTCATCTGTGGTACCTGCTTCCTTACTGATTCTTGGATAGAAAGAAAGAAAATGAAAGTGAAATCCTCAGTGTATTGAGTCAGTGGAACTAGAGGTTAACTATAAATTGAATAGTGTCCATTTTGATGGTTATGATATATAATGTATACCCTTTATTATTTATATATCTATTTGATTATATTTTCTTTCTATTAATAGCCTCTTTCCAAGCTACTAGTATATTTTCTTTTTCTTTCATACTTTATTAGAAGGCTGTAATTTTTAAAATATGCAGCAACTAAATCTTCTACTTTTTAACTATTCATTTTTATTTCTACAAGACTTGTTTATGACAATACAGTTTCTGACAGTAAATCTCTGTCATGCATATCCAAACATTGTACATAATTTAGCATTATTTCATGTTGATTTTAGATATATGTTGTTTCCTCCTAAATGACACACAAGATTGCATTAATATGTCATAAAACAAGAAAATGACACTGTGCCTGTTTTAAGATATTTGGCAACAAAATGAGAAAGGCCATGTTAAGAATGAAAAGCATAAGCCTTAAAAAGAAAAATTTGTATCAGCAAAACAGGCTAGAACCTCAATTATGATAAAACTTTTTTTTGTTAGTATATCTTCATTTAATAACAGCAAAAAATGAGTTATTCATGGATAAACATTACTTAAGTATATTTTAATTTCTTAAAATTTGTTTTACATTTATTTTGAGAGAACAAGTGAGCATGAGTCGGGTAAGGGCAGAGAGACGGGTGAGAGGATCCCAAGCAGGCTCTGCACTGTCAGTGCAGAGTCCGATGTGGGATTCCGACTCACAAACAGGGAGATCGTGACCTGAGTCGAAACCAAGTCAGATGCTTAACCAACTGAACGACCCAGGCACCTTAATATCTTCTTATTCTTTTTTTTTCAAGTGTTTTTTAATGTTTTTTTTAATGTTTATTTATTTATCTGGAGAGAGAGAGGGAGATAGATTTGAAGTGCCAGCAGGGGAGGGGCAGAGAGAGAGAATCCCAAGCAGGCTCCTCATTGTCAGCACAGAGACGGAACTGGGTTCGAACCCACAAACTGTGAGATCATGACCCGAGCTGCAATTAAAAGTTGGGTGCTTAACTGCCTGAGCCACCCAGGCACCCCTATTTTATTTTTTAAAAATTTGTAATGTTTATTTTTGAGAGAGAGCATGAGAAGAGGACGGACAGAGAAAGAGGGAGACACAGAATCCAAAGCAGGCTTCAGGCTCTGAGCTGTCAACACAGTGCCCAAAATGAGGCTTGAACCCGCAAACTGAGAGGTCATGACCTTAGCTGAAGTTGGGCATTTAACTGACTGAGCCACCCAGGTGCCCCTTTTTATTTATTTGTTTTTTTAGCATGGGGGAAAAGAATAATAGCTATGTAAAGTGTTAATGCAAGACACTGTCCTTTACATAAACTAAATTTTTACTAATTTTAATCCTTTCCCAAGCCCTATGAATTAGGTGTTATTTTTATTTTACAGATCAGGAAACAGGCATAGTTAATCTAATTAAGTTTACCAAGGTTGAAGAGCTAGACAGTAATAGAAATGGGACTTGGACTTGGCAATCTGTTTTGGGTCTACATATTTACCATTTTCTAAGGAAGAAGTGGTAAGCAGTTCCATGTGTCTTGCTGTAAGTTGATTTATTCTCACTGCATTGTTGATTGCATATGGTGAAAAAGAAGCAAACTGAATGATCAGCATTTCCAACTTGAAACTGTTTTCTGGCTTCTAGAAGTATTGTTGCATGTACTCAATCAGGCTCTTGTATTTTGTTTCAAAACAAATATCTGATTTATTCAATAGGTCCATAATAACCATTTAATCACTGATGAATTGTACACATGAAATAAAATGGTGAAAGGGGCATCTGTGTGCCTCAGTCGGTTAAGTGCCCGACCCTTGGTTTCACCTCAACTCATGATCTCACAGTTTGTAGGATCAATCTCTACAAATGCTGTCAGCACGGAGCCTGCTTGGGACTCTTTCTCTCTCTCTCTGCTCCTCTCCCCCTCACTCGTGCTCTCACTTGCTCTCTCTCAAAATAAATTTTAAAAAATCAAAAATATTTGAGAACAAAGTGGCACAGACCTATTTTTCCCTGCTCCTCTCCATTGGGAATAATGATAAACCTTGATAGTAACACAAGAAGCCACCAAAGGGAACCCTGAAAGGTGGTAGGAAGAAGGTGAGCTGGTTTGGGATTCTCAGGTGTTATCCTATTTTTCACTAAGAACACCCTTTCACTAAGAACAACACAGTGGCAGGGCATCTAACATTATTACCCCACCCTAAGGAAATATGACACCCAGACCTGGCATTTCTTATCCTCCAAACTCCTATGTTGGGAGCCATTTTGAACTCACTGGTCTAGGAAACTCCTTGTGAGGTTAAGGCAAGTTTGCACGGTCTCTTGCCATCAGATGATGACTGATATCCACCCCCACTCAATTATTTCTGCTTGAGCAACAACCCCCAAAGCACCTTGTTGATTGGTATCAGGAGTGACTTGTCCCCTTATTCTGGCCCTGGTATGATGATTGCACCTTGTGAAGGAAATTATTGTAGTAACTTCTTCTTTTGTGATTATGGGAACAGACACTGTGTCTCTGGCAGGTTCTGTTTCCTCAATACTTCCCTTGAGCTATAAACAGGCTAATGACCCTTACTCATAAAACTTGACCTTTATGTGTACAATTCTGTTTCTACTGTTGCATTAGTTCAAGAGGTTCTTACAGCTCAACATGTAAATCAACTAACCAAAAATGTTTCTCGTGCACTAGCTATTCAAGAAATCATAGACAAAAAACTAGACACAAAGGTAAATGCACTCGAAGAAGATATTCTATGTATTGGAAATGAGCTAAACACTTTGAAGGTACAGTTGGCTCTCCGGTGCCATAAGGAATATAACTGGACAATTAAGTCCTGCCTGGAGACAAAGAGCCTGACTTAGAGAGAAGGAGAAGATAAGGGCAAAACATAAGTTACTACATACACCTTTGCTGACTGGTGATGTATAGCAGTCCTTTCCCTATGGCCTACATTCCATAAACACATTCCTTTACTCTGGCAGCTGTGATGAGGATGGATAAGAGTATCTACAACTTAACCTATGACTTAATCTTAGTGTTATTAAAATGTGTATGTTATCCTATTTTTCACTAAGAACGCCCTGTTATTTTCTTAGTTACTCAACCTCACTATAATTGGGGTGGTTCTGCAAGAATACTTCTGTAAAACCTGTTTCTGTGAACTTTCCAAAGCATCTTATCACAGAGAACTATCCATTGTAAAAATTCCATTTTCTGATGCCATCTTATCATTTGACCTATAAATAAAGACACTAAAACCAACAGGACAGAGATGGCTGCCTGGTGATCAGAAAGAATCTCAGGACTTTCTTACTCTCTCTCACTGACACTGTCCATCCTTCAGGGACTCCTGGACCGGCTGGAGCTGGACTACCGCACTCCTAATAGAAGATAGCCCAGGAAAGTAAAACCAATGAAAATATGCTTCATAAAAGATAGACTTATATGTAGACTGAAATCTTCATTTGAAGCTCATTTATTTTATAAAATATTTTAAGATGTGCACATTGTATATTTTATAGCACAGAATGAATTATATATACTTTGTTGAACAACTCTATATTCTCACTGCTGTATTAAAGAGTAAACTGAAAAATATGGAAGTGTACCAATGACTGGTTCATGGGAGAATCTATGAAACAAAAAGAAAACCTACTTGATATCATCTTCAATTTGGGTGTAGGCTTTAGGAATGTTACACTTTCTCTCATATAGATTTTTAGACTAAGCAATTTTGATGCAGCAAGCTTTTGTTATATCTATTTTCAATAATATTCTTTTTTTTTTGCTAGAAAAACTTCTGACTTTAAATTTTATTGTGCTTTCAGTCTTAAAATTTTTGTTACTTTTATATTGTGCTCATCACACATGTATTACATTTATACTTTGGTGCATGTTATAAACTTTGTGTGAATTCTAATGTCATTTTGAAGTTTATTATGCTGAATTTGCTTAATGTTTAATTTTTATAAGAGACACAGGGATGCTTTAAAGATTTTAAAGCATTATTTTCTTTGGCATTCTTAAACATTTTTTTTCCATTCCTTATCTTCCCTAAAGTTTTAGGAAACGTATTTTCCATAAATGTATTCCTAATGTATTTTCCATAAATAAATTTGCTATTGGAATTTATTCATATTATTTGATTTAAAAAACTAGAAACACCTCAGAGTTCAGTTAAAATTCTTAAAGATAACAGAGAGGTGATTCTCAGAAGAGGTTTTCCACTACAGTTTTTGTTAATTCCTCTATATGGTTGTATGCCTTTATTTGATTTTCACCTTTAAAGGAATCACATTACTATAGGAAAAGATGAAATGCCAGGAAGACTTTATTGTACATCATTATTATTAAAATATAGATAGAATGTGAACATATACACACTGGGTTTAAGATATGTTCTTTATTTAGCTTGTTCTCTACTAGCGCATGTGTAGTGGCTACATGCTGGCAAGGCACTAGGCAGGGAGTGGGGTCCTTGATCATCCTCTGCCTCAGAAACCCCATTCCCTGCATTTAATCTGCAGGAATTCCCTGCAATTCTCTTTTAATTGGGTTAATGGCATGTTAAAAGAAAAATTGTTCTCTGATATAATATAACCTGTAACAAATGATTCAGGGAGCTTTTGGTAGTTTTTAAAAGCTGAGAAGGATGTTGGTTGTGTCTTGAAGAATGTTAACTGGTATGTATGGAAGCAGCTCACACTAACCTGGGTTTTGTCCTTAAATCAAATTCTATCCTGAGAGAACTGGAAAGGATTGCTGAGAGGAGTGAAACAAGGCAAGTGACTTTCTGCCTGACTATTCCCATGGCTACATTCTCTCTGCTTTAAGCAGGTTTTTCCATCTTCTTTTTAGTAGGGCATTCCTCAATAACAGTGCATGCTGAGCATAATTTACCCTTTTCTTGATGACTCAGGCTCATCATAATGAACATTGGTTAGTGTACTCAACTGTATTAGAAAGATGCCCCTAAGAGCTATTAAGATATGTAGTACTGTTTGTCCTGACTGACTGACTGCTCCCAGATGACCTACATGTTCCAGACTGCAGTCACTCCTCAGTACAGTATATATGAATCACAAAATATGTCTTCATGGACTGCAGTGAGATCTCTGTGTTATGGGGATAGATCTGAACATGATGCAGTTATATGGATGCTTGCATCTGTTCTTTGAAGTAAAAGCCCCTTCCCAAATTTTACCTGCTGCAAATTTTACCTCTGCTGTTACGATTCCAAATTCACTGCAGAAAGCATAAGGGGCCATTGCCATGATTAATCAGATAATTGGGTTTGAATGTCAAACTTAACCATATATGCAGAGGGCAGGATCACCAAGATAAAGACTCACTGCTCACAGCTTAAATAACTCTCAAAGGTGAATCTCTGCTCCCAAAGCCATAATCTCAGTTGGAAATTTAGTTTTCCAATGTAACCTATTTTTAAAAAGTTGTCAAAAAATTTATGAGGATATTTTTGGTTACTCCTTAAAACTGCAAACATCATAGGAAGAGTTAAAATTCTGTAATTTATTTGTATGAAGTAGAGTAATCGACTTATTTTCATCCTGATTCCTCTTAAACCCAGCTGTATAAAGGGACTAGGAGTTTTGATGGATAGCAAGGGTCAGGGGAAGAGAGAGGTTATTTCAGGGGTTCAAATATTTGGGAATGGGGGTAACGTAAGTAGAGGTATCTCAGGGGGCTTTCATAAAAAGGTACCATGAAGATGTTGGGCACTTGAGAAACAAAAGGAGTATAGAAACACAGGAAGAAAAAAGCAAAATAAGACCAAAATAAGGAAAATCGCAGTGCAGTTTTTTTTTACTTTTTGTCAATTTACTTTTGGAAATACAGACATAATTCAGCATATAAAATTTTTGTATAAAATACATATGGCAATTAAATGGCATAGATCATATTTGGATGCATTAAAAGAATTAAAGAAGCTGCACATTTAAATTTTTATGATTCAATAATTTAATTTTCTAATTAAAGTAGATTTTAGAATATGAACATAGGATTTTTTTTTACTGTATGATACTTTATATAGTTCCTATTTCACAAACGTTATACGTATTTTATCCAAGGGCTCCAAGTGCTCTAACTTTCAAATAGATTATCATAAACTTTTGTATTCTCTATTTTTCTAGTGTATCTGTGCCATTAATTAGAAAAGGATATCTTGATATCATGTTGAACTTCAAAGATATTAAAGACAATAAGAGAATTAAAACATTAGTTGCTGTCTTGAATAATAATAACAAATTGTTGAGAATACAGGTCAACAAAATCTTTGGTTTGTGTAAGAGTTTATAGTTTTGAAAGTGAAATTGCAAATTATATATTTTGATTTTCATAAAACCCTGTGATATGTGAAAGGAAACCTTATTTTTCCCGTTTTACAGGAAAAGGTACCTGAAGCCCAGAAAGTTTCTGTTGAAGTTGACACTGTAGTTCATTTTAAATTTAGAACTATAATTTCTTAGTTTTAGAAAATTAATCTTTTTATTGGAGGTGAGTCAAAAAACTTGGCCTCTAGATACTCAAATCTGTGCCCTAAAGTGTGCTACTACTCATAAAGCCAGGAACACTCATACATTATTTGTAAAGCTTTAAATGTGAAGAAAGCAATTTAAATACAAAATATGAAATACAAGACAAGGTGGGAGGGATATTTTTTCATCTGTTAATAATACAAACTGATTGTTACTAGTCTAAGCTTGCTAATTACTATAAATATTTTAGGTAGCTTTACATTTGATACATCTATTAATAGAAATAAAATCACTTTTTATTTTTCATGGAAACAAAGTAATTAGTCTGTGTTCACATATTATTAATATTGCCTCTTTTAAATCTATTTCCAGCTCAACGCTTAGAAACAATGGCGATAATTGTCATTATAATGCTAGTAAATAGATTGGTCTATTGGCATTCATTTCAGGTGTTCACCCATTACTTATTTATATTCCACATTCATAATATATACTCTTCAAAGAATTATCTAATCAAACTTCTAGTGCTTTGTGTATAACTGAAAACCCCCCCAAATTTGAAAATTGATTAAAGCCAAATCCAAATATGTACTGTCTACAAGAGACCACAGCAAAAACACAAAGTAACTTCATAAGGATAAAAGTAATAAGATCAATAATGATCTGGTAAACAGATATAAATAGAAACCAACGAACATAGGTGGAGAGAAAAATTAAGTTTAAAAAAAAGTTAAAAAGGGCAAAATTTGTCATTTTTTTGTGCTAAATATTAGTTGGATTAGTCCTTTCATACTTTTAAGGAAGACCTATTTTTATTCTCTGTATAGCGTTTCTAGAATAGGAGTTGGCAAACTGTGGCCTGGTGGCCATGTATTTGTTTCATTAGTAAAATTTTACTGAAACAGTCACACTTACTCATTTATCTACTGTCTCTGGCTCTGCAGTGACACAGTTTAGTAGAATGACAGAGGACATATAACCTGTAGGCCTAAAACATTTAGTTTTTGGCCTTCTAAAGAACAGAGAGAATTAGGGGAGTTTTATATTAAGGAGTTGTATCTCACATAACAAAATCTGGCAAAGTAACATTGAACCGGTATAGTTCATAGTAGACATTTATCACTCAGGGCTAACAGATATGTTTGCAACGATCTTTTTATTTTTTCTTTGTTTCTCATAAGGGTAGAATATAAAGTCTTATTTTTCAGCTCTTGAGTTAGTTCTACCAATTAGACCAATGTGAGACCTGAATATACACTATTGGTGAATAAAGCAATCCTGCTTATGAAGATGAAGGAAAACTCTAAGGCAAATATGCTACATATTATTAATAATTGCAACTTAACTGAGTACTGCAGGAATCAAGGTAGTAGATCAAATATCTCCAAAACCCAAAGATTTTTTTTAATATCAATACAAACTAAGATGATGAGGTTATCCTTTGATATGATAAGGAATATACCCTAAGGGGGGAAAGTACTTTCATAGTAAAACACTAGACACACACATTTAGCATAATCACTTAAGACATAAGAATTCACATTATTCTTAACCTTTCACTGAACTAATATGAAAATAAAATATCAGGTACATATATCAGAAAGAAGGGACTAAAGTATCAAATGGTAACATTCTTTCTGCAGAAAATAAAGTGAGAAATCAGTAGAACAACAAAAAAGTCTAATAAAGCAAGAGATCAAAAAGCAAAAATTTTTAAATATTTCGCATGCATCAGCAAACTAATGATAATTCTGTCAGGAAGTAGAACTACTAGAGTTATGGAAATAAAATGTTTAATTTAGGCTAGAATTCATATAATCTGGGAGAAGGTGACACAGAGATGTTAACAGAGGGTGGCGCAGGGGTCAGGGTGAGAGATCAGAAGAACAGCAACTAATCACAACCCTCTTCAGCACTAGCCTGGATGAATGAATGAATGGAGGGAAATCTGAGTAGTTGTGTGTGACTAGCCACCAAAGAGAGTGGGCGAAGGGGGAGCTTTTGGAGAGGTCTGGAAAATGCTACCTGCCTATAAGTCTTTGCTGCCTTAAAAATATGTTTCTGAGGTGCGGGCATGGCTCAGTCGTTAAGCATGTGACTTTAGCTCAAGTCATGATATCGGGATTTATGAGTTTGAGCCCTACATCTCGCTCTCTGCTGTCAGCGCCAGAGTGTCCCTGCCCTTGCCCTGCTCGCACTTGCTCACTCTCACAAAGATAAACATTAAAAATCTGCTTCTCCTGGAGCCTTGGTGGCTCAGTTGGTTAAGCATCCGACTTCGGCTCAGGTCATGATCTCATGGTTTGTGGGTTCAAGCCCCCCTCCCCCAATCTGGCACTGTGCTGACAGCTAGCTCAGAGCCTGGAGTCTGTTTCAGATTTCTGTATCTCCCTCTCTCTCTGATCCTCTGCTGCTCACACTCTCTCTCTCTCTCTCTCAGAAATAAATAAAACATTAAAAAATTAAAAAAAAATCTGCCTCCGGATGAACTGCTGTTTTCTCTGTGGTATCTGCCCTCTTTGTGTGATTGTGTCTGGTGTTAAACATGGAGCAGCAGGTGGTTGGCCATGCAAGAAATTGGAAAGACAAGTAGGGAAGGGAGCAAAGACAAGCTAAAGCTACAGTTCTCAAGGAATAGACATCACTGGATCTGTCAACCAGGATTGGTCAGTGAGTAATGGCCAGTGCTTCACTTCTGCTTCCAAATCCCAAGTATGACCCTGTCTTTGAAGATCTTACTTGAATAAAGTCAGGAAGAGAGCTGGGAAATGTATTTCCCAGCCTTATTTTGAAGCAGTAGCACCACCTTGACAACAAAAAATCCAGCACAGTCAGCAATAACACGATGGAAAATAGGATGAAACAAATTTTTCTCTTTTTCCAAATAAAACTGCTGGGTCCAGATGGCTTTACTGGTGATTGTTAACAAATATTTTTAAATGATGGAGATAAAATCATAAAAACTTTTTAAGATAATGGAGTAGGAATGAGTACTTCCCAATTCATTTTATTAGTCATTATCCTGATACTCACACCAGACATAGACATTACAGGAGAAGAAAAAAGAAAAAACCTCCAATCTAATATGTATTGTGAACGTGGATCCACAAACATCCTTAGCATATTAAGAAATTCAAAGCAGCTGTGTAAAAAGAATGATGCATCATGTCCACGTTGTTTTCTCAAGAGAGCAACATTTTGATTTGATCTGATTGTGATTTAACATTCACATATCAAACATTGTAATTCACCATATTAAGAAAGAACATTTATATGATCATCTCAATAAGTGCAGATTGTCAAAATTCAACATTCATTCATTTAAAAAAAAAGAAAAAGGACTCAGCAAAATAAGACTAGAGAACTTTCTCAACTTGATTGAGAACTTTTAGAGGAAACTACTTACTTCCTTTTTTACTATGATGAATACCATATGCTTCACTATTTTTATTCAGTGTTGTACTAAAGCCCTAGTGAGTGAAAACAAGGCAAGAAGAAATAAGAGGCATGCAAATTAGAAGGGAAAAATAACTGTCTTTATTCACAGATGGTGTAATTACACAGAAAATTCTAGGGAATCTATAAAATTATTAGTATACTTAGCAATAACAATTGAAATCATATTAAAATATAATTTACATAAACATCAAAAATACTTAGAATTAAACTCTCAAATCAAATATTTGTTTGACCTCTGCAGTAAAAAAAGGATTGATGAGATACATTTGAAAAGACTTAAGTAAATTTTCCTGGATTAGGAGGCTCAATATCATTCAGCTGTCAGGTAGACTTCAAACAATCTTGTTCAAAATCTTGGCAAGCTTTCCATAGAAATTTCAAGATTGTAATAAAATATTTGTTAATGTAAAGGGTCTTCAGTAGACAAATAGTTTTGGGGAAAAATATGTTGAACTAATACTATTTGCTTGCAAATTTCCTATGGAGTTATAATAATAAAGAGTGCTATATTCTTATAAGGATAGATTGAGAAATTGTTCAGGGAAAGGACCAGTAAAAAGTAACCTATGTATAGTCAGTTGACCTTTGATAAAGATACTGAGGTAATTCAGTGGGGAGTGGAAAAGTCTTTTCAAAAAGCAGTGCTGGAAAAATTGATTATTCATATGAGGGTGAAAAATAGACTTCTATCTCAGGCCTTAAACACTGTTAATTAAAGATAGGTCATAGACCTACATATAAAAGTTAAAGTCATAAGCTTTCCAGAGGAAAGTATAGGAATATATCTTCATGAACCTGGGGGTGGTCAAAGGTTTCTGGTGATATACACACAAAATTTTAAAATTTTAAATGCAAAAGAAAAAAAGGATAAATTTTATCATCATTAAAAACTTACCTTCAGGAGACATACCCAAGAAAATAAGCCTATCACAAATTGAAAGAATTGAATAGGGCAGCTACAAACTTGTATCCACAATCTTAAAGAGATCTTATACTTAAATGATCAGAAGACAGCCCAGGTAAAAATGGGTAAAAGCCTTTGCTATATTTCACAAATAAAGATAGTTACTAAGCATATAAGTCGCCAGGAAATGACAAACCCAAGTGAGATGTTAATACATAGTCAGTCTTATGATTGAAATTAAAAAATAACAACTCTAAATATTGGTGGAAAGGTAGAGCAACCAGATCCCCGATCCATTGCTAATGGAGGTGAATAATTGCAAAATGTTGGGGAAAACCTTTTTGTCAGTGGCTTTTAAAATTAAATACATATTTTCTCTGTAACCAAGCTTTTTCATTCAGAGTACACTCAGAAGAGAAAGTCCACAGTAACTGGAAAAGGGGAAGCTTACTAGGAAGAATGAACAGGTTTGGAGTAATGGGTTTGGACTAATGAGAGGCAAAGAACATTTTTAAGAATACAGGAATAGTAAATAAAAGGAACAGCCATTAACCATTAGACTGAGATAAGCATCCACCAGAGAATCTCATCCTCTCCCACCTCCCCGGCTGAGATTCCAACTTCAGTGGAGAGGATATCTGTGCACACAGGATGGTGATGTTTCCTGAGATATTGTACCAAGGGAACTCCCTAGAAATATGCACTTTGGAGTGCCACAGAAAGTCTTCTCAAGAGAGATTCTGTGCTTTGGAAGTTTGCTAGAAAGTCTCCCAAGAGAATCCTGGGGGAGCTGTCTATAGGAAGGTACTGTATGATACTGTCACTCAGTACCATCTGTAGAAGCCATGTGCTCTCAGTGGTGTGAGGACAGGTGGTCACTGGAACGTGGGAGAGAAACCTTTTCTTCAGTGTCCTCTACAGATGAACTTAACTTAGTGCTAGCTGGCAAATGACAAGATATTTACAGGTTCCCACGGTATTGTTGCAGATCTAGGAAGGAAGGACAGATAGGTGGCACATTAGCCATTTCACTTTTAGATCTTAAACAAAAGTAAAGATGTCTCTTCAAAGATGACCTGTAGAACAATGTTTATATCAACTTTATTCTGAATGCTCCCACACGAAAAAATAATGCCATACAGTGAAAAACTACTCAGCACTAAGAGGAAACAAAGTTTTGATACTCAACAATACAGAAAAATCTTGAGAATATTATATTGAACCAAAGTGATCAGACACAAAGTATACCATAAGATTAAAAAAAAAAGTATAGGAAAAAACTCTATGGTGAACAATTGGTAAAATGGATTTGCCATTTATCTAGATGAGAAAGACTGTAAAGAATAGGATAACGGGCAAAAATCAATAAATATAAAAATGTGACATCTGAGCAAGGAACTATTTTCTAAGCAAGAAGGCTATGGAAGAATTTAAAGAAGAATATATTGATAGATTTTACTACATTTCTGAATTATTTTAGAAAAACACATTACTTTGAATTTTGCAGGGTTAAAAATGGTAGGCACATATTATGAGAACTACTTCTTGCTATAGTCTTTCTTTAGGAATTGTGTGTGGGCGTGAGGACCCACATGTGCATATTTTCATTACATATATAAAATTGAGATACTGTAGTAAAGAGCATGTTCTCCTTAACCTAGTGAATTTAACAAATGTTTTATTTAATAAAAGCATTTAAGTGTCTTTTCAAGAGCATAATTCTGCATAGTGACTTGATCCTTGGTGACAGTACAGATAATTATTGCTTCATTGAGAGCTTTTCTTCAGCTTTTTTTTGGTAGAAGAAGTGGTGAGGTTATTTCTATGAATTTACCTACCTGAAATATGCCTGCCCATATTTGCCTATAAGAGCCTTAAACAGAGATCTTTTCTCTGAGCTAGTTTCTTGTTTAATGATCTGTAAATGAAACTGTTATTGCTTCTTTGCCTCTCATTTATGAGCACCATTATTTCTCACAGTGGGTTGTCTTTGTCAGACAATAAAGGTAGAAAAAGTTTTCAAGCTTGTCAGGGGATTTATTGATATAAATGAGAGTGAAGTTGGGTCGGAATTAATGACTGTGGTTATCCATGTCGGATAAGGAGAACACATTTTAAAATGAGGGCTTATTTTAAGATATATGACTCCTTTTTGGAAAAAACATTTTCCTCCTATTACTATGCTTTGGATTTCAAGCTTTCACACTCATGTCGTGAAGTTTTATGTGATGTGTAAGACACATAATAAAAGTTTGGCTACATAAACAAACAAAGACCATATATCTTAAAATTCATCATTTAAAGAATTTTGTAGGTACTATTGTATGATCACTGAAACATAGTATTCGGATGAAAAAAAATCTTTTATTATCAAAATGAACCATGGTAGAAGACATGGGCGTGGTAAAATGAGTGATTATCAGAAACCAATCAGGTTTGTACATAGTAATTTTAGCAAACACACAGTTTGAAGGCTATTGCTCCCTTGTCTCTCATCAGCAGAGAAGGAGGAAATTGAATCTGCAGAAAACATAAGTTTATTTGTTATCTTAAATTTTAAAAAGCCCCTTTGGAGTAATTTGGGTGATAATAACCAAGTTTCTCTAATTGGAGAAAAATCACCACTTATATAGTTAATTAGCTTGAGAAATATTGTTGATGTTTGAGTTGAAGAAGCAAATATTGATTGGAAGAGCCATGTATCTGCTAACTCATAAACATAATCCCTGGCATTTTAAGTTTGGAACCTACGTTCACATATTTTTTTTTAATGTTTTATTTATTTCTGAGAGAGAGAGAGAGAGAGAGATTGAGAGACAGCCTGAGCAGGGGAGGGCCAGAGATAGAGGGAGACACAGAATCTGAAACAGCCTCTAGGCTCTGAACTGGCTGTCATCACAGAGCCCGATGTGGGGCTCGAACCCACAAGCCATGAGATCATGACCTGAGCCGAAGTCAGACGCTTAACCAACTGAGCCACCTAGGCGTCCCGTGTTCACATTTTTACTTCAGTGTTACTTCTGTGATCTAATAACCATGTTGTTTGTTTTATCTGCATTCCTTAATTTTCTTTGTTTATAGAAAAACTTTTTAATCCATACTTTAGAACTGATGGAACTATAGCTTCTAATGCATTGATAGCTTTCAAAATAAGAGAGGAATAAAAGGAGAATTAAAAGAATTGTTGGTTGAAATGCCACTTTAGAAAATGGAGTTTCATTGAAAGGATAGATTTATTTTATTTTATTTTTTAAGTTTACTGTCAAGTTGGTTTCCATATAACACCCAGTGCTCATCCCAACAAATGCCCTTCTCCATGCCCACCACCCCCATTCCCCTCCCTCCCATACCCATCAGTCCTCAGTTTTTTCTCAACATTCAAGGGTCTCTCATGGTTTGCCTCCCTCCCTCTCCCCTCTATTTTCCCTCTTCTTCTCCACCACGGTCCTCTGCTAAGTTCCTCCTAATCCTCCTATACATGCAAACATATGGTAGCTGTCTTTCTCTGCCTGACTTATTTCGCTCAGCATAACACCCTCAAGCTCCATCTACATTGCTACACAAGGCCAGATTTCATTGTTTCTCATTGCCATGTAGTATTCCATTGTATAGATGAACCACATCTTCTTGATCCATTCATCCATTGATGGACACTTAGGCTCTTTCCATATTTTGGCTATTGTTGAGAGTGCTACTGTGAACATTGGGGTACATGTGCCCCTATGTATCAGCACACCTGTATCCCTTGGGTAAATTCCTAGCAGTGCTATTGCTGGGTCATAGGGGAGTTCTATTGTAAATTTTTTGAGGAACCTCCACACTGTTGAAAGGATAGATTTAGGGACAGTAAGAGAAGGTAGGCTCAAGGTGTAAAACTATTTTTTTTTTTAAGTTTACTTCCTTACTTTGAGAGAAAGTGAGGAGAAGAGAGACAAAGTCAGAGAGAGAATCCCAAGCAGGTCCTGTGCTGCCCGCATGGAGCCTGATGTGGGGCTCAAACCCCTGAACTGTGAGATCATGACCTGAGCCGAAACCAAGAGTTAGACACTTAACTGAGTGAGCCACCCAGGCACCCTGAGATGTAAAACTATTTTAATGACTATGTAGCAACTCTTGTTTCCTTTGGGTTCTCAGGAAATGGTTACAAGCTGAGAATTTTGATGGCTGATCTTTTCATGGAGAACTTTGCAAACTTGGGAGCTGAGAATTCAACTTCGTTTTTCAGTTGCTAACGTTGCTGTCTGTTACTTAGCATCCACTCTGATATTTCTTACCAGTATTGACAAATGTATTTATGAGACAAACTGGATGTTAGGAGTACAGGTTATGGGACTCACACAAAAACTAGGAAGCTATAAAAATACCTTTACTTTTGTGCTGTGTTTGCTGACTTAAATTTCCAAGATAATTAACTTTGGGTAAAGGTAAATATCAATGCACATTTTGTGTTGGATTTTTGTTTAACTAATATAATTAACAAGTGAAGTGTTGAAAGTGTTGGAAGATAGATTTTTAAAACTGTAATTAAACTATTTTAGGAGCAGATTTGACACTTTGTAAAAAAAAAAGTTTGCAGTAGAAGAAAGAGTTTCTTTATTATGGGAAATATAGAAACCAAGAAGCTAATTTCCTAAGTTTTATCCAGTGAACTATGTACATGCAGTATCCCTATGCAATTGATCATGTGTGGTTTGTGTCACCCATAATGTTGGCAAACTAAATTTCATTACCCAACCTCTAGATCCCTAATATAAATTTGATAATTTCATTTTTTTATTCAGAAGAAAATAGTGTGATTATTGTAAAATATTTATTGTTGCTAATATCGTAAAGAAGTCAGTAGCAGTTTTTCATGGTTTGCCTCTCTCCCTTTCCCCCACCATTTCCGCCTTTCTTCTCCCCCTTGTTCCTCCGTCAAGTTCCTCCTAATCCTCCTATACGTGCAAACATATGATATTTGTCTTTCTCTGCCTGACTTACTTCGCTGAGCATAACACCCTCAAGGTCCATCCATGTTGAGGCAAACCATGAGAGACTCTTGAATGCTGACAAAAACTGAGGACTGATGGATGTGGGGGGGGGGGGATGGGCATGGAGGAGGACACTTGTGGGGATGAGCACTGAGTGTTATGTGGAAACTAATTTGACAATAAACTATTTGTAAAAAAAAAAAAAAAGAAGTCAGCAGTTTTTGAGTATCTGTGCTTTTTGGAAACATGGGTTCTGAGTTCACTCAGTGAATGACCTGTATTCTGCTCCAAGAGATCAAAATTAATAGCCCCCTTTCCAAAAGACAGTTGTCTCTGTGATCCTTAAGGGAAGGTGTCATTTCATATCCTCTATTCTTAACATATGTTGTGAACTTCTAAACAAATAGAAAGACTGTTTCAAATAATTTTTACATTCATCTATATGCCCAGTTGTATTGAATAAACTGTACACATCGGATAATAGTTAAATCTCAAAGTGTCTTCTAAATATCCATATTTTAGGTCAGAATCCTTTACTTCTTCAGTTCTTTCGTTCCACCACAACCCAGTGGTTGTGGCACATGTGTGACTTAAATGTGGTTTTAGAACTTTATTTCTGGGGCATCTGGGTGGCTCAGTTGGTTAAGTGTAAGAATCTTGGTTTCAGCTCAGATCATGATCTCATAGTTCATGAGATCAAGCCCCACATCAGGCTCTGCACAGACAGTATGGAGCCTTCTTGGGGTTCTCTTTTTCCCTCTGTCTGTCCACCCTTCCCCTGCTCTCTTTCTCAAAATAATTAGACCTTTTTAAACAAATAACTTTATTTCTGAAAGTCATATTCAGAGGACAGTCTTTCTGTGCCTTTTAACACAAAGTGTACAAAATGTGTTAGTTCACTAATAACTTTGGTCATACACTGGCCACCTGTTGAGTGCCTAGAGGCTATATATACTATAAATTTAAAGCTCACTCATCCAGTGCATGCACAACATATACAGTATAGCAAAGGTAAAAAAAATATGTATCATGTATAGGGCACTGATAATCAGAAGTTTTCTAGTATACATAGAAAAAGGACTTTTTCAATGCCTTCCCTCCTTCCCTTCTCTTTCAACCCTGTGGACAAGTGCAGACAGTATACTGATCAAAGAGGTGAACTAACGATTCTGTTTTCAAAGACAGTATCATTCATTAGTTTAAAAAAGATATTTACAAAATGGTGCTATGTTACTACTTCTAGTTTTAGATACATCTTGTACCTCTAAACATCTGTAAAAATTAGATATTTCAAATACAAACTTGTCCACTTTATAAACAGTAGTATTAAAAAAAAACATACCTATGTAACAATGGTTCTAATTGGCAGGCATTTTCTTCTACATATTTCCTTACTTCTCTCTACCACCAGAAGAGTGGACAAGTAGAGGCATTGTAATGTTCAATGCAAAGGTATTAAACAGATTTATTTTCAAAAGCCATTTATAGGAGATAAGCTTTCCTATAATTTCAAAATAAAGTACACAAGATGTGTTAATTATATTTTTTATTTTTTAATTTTTATTTAAGTCTCTTACATTTGCAATTTTAACATTTAGTGACTAAATATTTGTTCATTATACACACTACAGACACAGCAAAATAAAATACACGTATAGAAAAATGGTTTATCTGAAACTACCCGTCTATGAACATACTAGCAAATTATCTTTTGTAATCATTCTCCTCTGACTTTCTCCAAACCGTTGAATAATATCAATAGTCATATACTGTTCATACAAGTGGTTTAGCAATTCCATTTCCAAAACAAAATGTTTCCTGCAAATTTTTGGCAAAAACATATTTTACAACATCTGCTTTTTAACATGACCAGCTGCTTAAAATAAGAACTGAGTTCAATCACTACATATGTAATAACCTTGGTTAAACAGCACAAATGTAACAGTAGTTATACTCTGAAAGTGTTTTTGAAATAGATACCTCTGGTTTGAATCCTTCTCCTTTCTCACTCCTGTAACCCATCTACTGTACTCTAAGGTTCAAATTTTCAGAAGACAGGTTTTCTTATGAGGTTTAGCACAAAGTGTACTATTTTTCCAATTTTCCTTTTGTCATAACCTGGCAAAGTCTTTACCATCTAGAAAGACCAGATGTTGTAAAATGATGATTTGTCTGTCCATTGCATATGCTATCCACACAGTGAAGTAGAACCAAATGCACAGACACACTTCACTCTACACACAATGACACATGGCCCATCACATGTCAGTTTCCCCTCTTTTCCCTTGAAACCAGAGCACCATATGTCCAGCTCAGACAGGCGGTTTGGCCACTCAACTTAACAATATTGCAAAGAATGTTAATAGAAATATTCATTAGATGTGTTACTTTACTATATTTAATATAAAGCACCTCAGAACATCTAGAATAACTAATTATTTTAAAAAAGTACTTAGTGGAGTGCCTGGGTGGGTCAGTCGCTTAAGCACTGGACTTTGGCTCATGTCATGATCTCCCAGTTCCTGAGTTCCAGCCCTTCATTGGGCTCTCTGTTGACAGTGTGAAACCTGCTTCAGAACCTCTGTCTCTCTTTCTCTTTGTCTCTGTCTGTGTCCCTCCCCGCCCTCGTGTGTGCACCTGCACACTCACTCTTTCAAAAATAAACATTAAAAAAAAGTGCTTAGCACTGTTAACTGCATATATAGTAATGAAAAATGAAATGCACCATGGAAGGAAGGCTATTTTATTAATTTGGCTTCTCAATATAAGGAGTGTGGCATAGTACCTTTACTCCTCTTAATAGCAGAATTATCTCTGAAGAGTCTCTTTATTCATGCTTTTGTGTGATTCATAGATACATACTTTTCTGATGTTTGTAATTATGTATATATATATATATATTTATGAGCCCAGATATTTAACTTTAACTTCCTTATATATAAATCGAATATATTAGGCATTCTTTCTCCTCAGTCAACATATACCAATTACAGAAAAAAATGTACCTTCAATTGTTTAATCAGCCTCTTGAAGGCCTTCTGCTCTATCTCATCTCCTCTAACTTACTGATCAAATGCCATTTCTAGAGGTAGTCTAACAACTCCATTTCCAAAAGTCATTCCCAGACGGTATTTCTTTCCTTTCTTTCTTTTTTTTTTAAATAAATAACGAAAGGTTATTTACAAGTGAGGCGACTTGTAAACTCTGCTTTATTATATGTAGTTTACTTCTTTACATTTGTAAGGCTTCCATGTAGAAAAATAGGTTGGTTGAATTTTAAAAGGTTGGCAGGTAAAGTTGAAAGCAGCTGTTTTTCATATTATTTACACAAACTTCCATAAATAGAAAATCTTTCCAAGTGGTGGTATGCACTTCTTGTTGGATAAACGTGGACCATTATCCTACCCTCTCTTCCAGTACCAAGATCTAGCTGGCCACTCCCCAACCATTACGTCATCTTGCATCACCTGGGCTACCATGCCTTTACCCAGTATTATCAGGATGTGTTGGTGTCTCCTCCTGAGACAATTGAGTGATCACCCAGGGTCCCAGATCTGTGTGGCTTCTAGGTCTGGTAGCTACGCTCTCATCCACACCAACCCCCATTCAAAGTCCAAAATACCTCACACTTTTAGGGGCTGTCATTCCTCTCACCCAGCCATGCTGCTGTCATCAGGACCCAGAAAGGGCATCTATGGCCTCTTGCGTGTAATGGCCATGGAGGGCACATGTCTCCCTGCAGCTCACCCATGCTGGGAGCAGTGAGGGGTTTGGGCTGTTGCTTTACTTCACTGACTCTCTACTGACCTTGTCTTTCTTTAAGTGATAAATAAAACTGCTATATATAAGATGTACAGTGTGGTGGCTTGATAGATCTATATAGGGTGAAATGATTATCACAATCAATTCACACATTCATCACCTTGCATAGTTACCTTTTTGGTAGTGAGTAGGTGTTGTGGTGAGACCACTTAAGATCTATTATCTTAGCAAATTTCAAGTATATAATACAGTATTATTTTTTCATTTTTATTGACATATGTAATCTTAAGGTATGTAAGGATATATAAAGTATAACCACGATTATTTGATCTAATTTTTTTAATGTTTTATTTTTTTCTGAGAGAGGGAGAGAGACAGCATGAGCAGGGGAGGGTCAGAGAGAGAGGGAGACTCAGAATCCAAACAGACCCCAGGCTCTGAGCAGGCAGTCAGCACAGAACCCGATGTGGGGCTCGAACCCACGAACCATGAGATCATGACCTAAGCTGAAGTAGGACCCTTAACCGACTGAGCCACCCAGGGGCCCCCATGATGATTTGATCTAAATATGCATTGTGAAGTACTTCTTCTCTCCAAGTTAAATCATAACATCCGTTACCTCCCTCTCCCCTTTTTAAATGGATTTCACATGTAATTAAGACTATGGGGTCACGTTTGTCTTTCTGTATATGTCTTATTCCATTTAGTATAATGCCCTCCAGGTTAATCCATGTTGTTACAAATTATAGGGTTTCCTTTTTTATGGCTGAATAAAGTGTGTGTGTATCACATTTTCTTGATCTCTTTATCCATTGACAGGCAGTTAGGTTGTTTCTGTACTTTGACTTTTGTGAAAAATGATGCAATGCACAAGGAAGCACAGGTGTGCCTTCAAAGTCCTTTGGATCTCTACTCAGAAGTGGGTCTGCTAGATCACATGATAGTTCTTATAAGGAGCCTCCAAACAGTTTTCCATTGGTGATAGCACCAACTTATGTTTCCATTAACAGTATACAAGGGTTTCCTTTTCCCCATATTCTCACCAACATTATTTCTTATCTTTAAAATAAAAGCCATCCTAACAGATGTAGTTTGATATCTCGTTGTTTTGATTTGTATTTCCCATATGATTAGTGATGTTAAACACCTTTTCATTTGTGTGTTGGCCATTGTATGTCCTCTTTGGAAAAATATCTTCTCAGGTTCCTTGTCCATTTTTAAATTAGGTTATTTTATTTAATTTTAACTTTAATTTTATTTTTTTGCTATTGAGTTGAGTGAGTCCCTTATATGTTTTGGATATTAACCTGTTAATGGCTTGCAAATATATTTTTTCCATTTCATAGATTGCCTTTGACTTTGGTTGATTGTTTACTGTGCTATTTTCCTTCTTTAATGAACATGTTAGAATGCAGGCATCTGTTTGATAGAGTTCTTCAAATAATAGCTATATTAGAAGTCTATATTGATTTTAAAAGCCTAAGCCTTTTTACATTGTTGTACTCATTCATAATCTTAAATTAATATTTTGAAGAGAGTGCTTAAAACCTGGTAGAATTTCACGAGAACTATTTATTTTAAAAACTCTTTAATGAAATACGTACAAAAATATGAAATGTTTTCAAGCCTGAACATAATAACCTTTTGGTATTTTGTGAGGTAAACTTAGTGTCTAAAAATTGTGATCCAATATTATATCCAGATAACGTCCTTAGTTCCAGTTTAAACAAAGTTTATATGACAAATAAATTAAGCTTTATGATCAATGTACCTTGGAGGCTACACCTTGGAGAATCTATAGTATAGTGTTGAAAGTTTCATCATTAAGATTTTTGAAAATATATATGTAACAGTGACATTTGAAGAATCTATAAGTTTGTCTTCACCAATGGTAGAGCGTGGTGATTCTGCCTGCCAGCTATTTCAAGTACTCCAAAGAACTTAGTCCTTAAAATGAAATCTAAACCACCACTTTAATATCAACCTCTTATTGAATGGCAGCTTATAATGTTTATTTTTCTACAGTGCAGTACATTGAAGACAGTGTTGGCAGGAGTGGAAAAGGTAGAGAAATTTAGCAGTATATTTTATCCTAGCAAGTTTGGAAGGTTCTGGAATGGAGTAAGTATTTGGTGCACAGAGGAGCCCGAGCTAAATCTCACAGGGAACACAGAGCCTACCAGAATGGGTGACTCCTGCCACAGCAAGATTTCAAGAAGGGGAGGAGATGGTTAGATGAAAGAAAAGGTTAAATTTGTGGCTGAGAGGAAGATTGAGAAAGGTTGGAGTGTAGGAAACAATTCCATGAACAGTAATATGTCTTGAGAGGCTAGAGAGAAGAGGGCATTTTTGGAGTTACATTTTTTTGGAAAGTGTGATTTTGGTGTTAACCAACAATAAAGTCAATTTGAAATGACAAAGAATAATTCATTAAATTAGAAAGTAAAAGATTGAGTTTTTAGCTATGATTGTAGGTACAGAGGAAGCATCCTCCATTTTGAAGCACTACAAAATATAAAGGAGTTGCACTCACAAGTTCCAGATGCAAAAACACTGGGACAGAAGATGGACTTGAGGACCCTTATGGCAGCTCTGCACTCCACAGTTCAACTTCCACTTAGTTTGGGACTCCTAATGCTACTCTGGAAATCCTAATACAACTCTTGCCATGCTGTAAAAAGTCTCATGGCTACCTTAGCTCTCTTTCATTGACACCCTGTATATTGGGAGAAAGCACCTAAGGTAATTCAATGACTTCATTGATTTTGTGCATGTTACCAAAATAATGAGTTGAGACTGCAGTTCTTTTTTTTTTAATTTAAACAAATTTTTAAATTTACTTATAAGAGAGAGAGACAGTGTGAGCAGGGGAGGGTCAGAGAGAGAGGGAGAGGCAGAATCTGAAGCAGGCTCCAGGCTCTGAGCTAGCTGTCAGCACAGAGCCCGATGTGAGGCTCAAACCCACGAACCGTGAGATCATGACCTTAGCCAAAGTTGGATGCTTAACCGACTGAGCCACCTAGGCGTCCCTGATTTTATTCTTTTAAAACATAACGGGAAACTTGCTGGAAAGAAAATTTTTGCTCCTAAGTTCTTAGCATACAGAGACACATTTTAGATTGTATATGGTTCATGGCTCTTATATTGTTTTTGTAAATATAACAGGTTCCATATCCCATTGGGGCCTATCCTCAAGTTCTAGAGCTCCATATAATCTTGCCTTTCATCATTTTGTGGAAAACTCTGTCATCTGATCCAAAAATGTTGACTGATCCTGACATCAAAATATGTTTGTTTCTACCTGGGGATGTTAGGATTATAATATTACATAATATCCCAATTACTTAAAACTTCTCCTTAGCATACTTCATATTGAAAGTTCTATGCTTCTAGGACCCGCTTTTTTGTATTTTTGCCTCACTGCTAACTAACAAAATACTAATTATTTTTCTTAAAATTTTATGTTATCCTATTGCTGGTGAAAACAAAAATCTCATAACCAAAAAGTAGGTGGTATACATTTTTCCTCAATAGTTACAGAAGGAGATCCTTTTTAGTATCACAAAATTAGCTCTCATAAACTGGTGAGGTGACAACATCACAGATATATTCATCTCACTCCCCTGCTCATTGTGGAGACTTGTTTGCAGATGAATCAGTAACCTCTTTTTCTTATTACTGTTGTTAATAAAGTCATCTTTGAAAGTCTAATTTGTAAAAAGTCTGTGAAGAAATCTGAAGATTTCAGAGTTGTCAGTAAGTCCAATGAAATATAACCAGTAACTTCAAAAAGTCTGATTCATGATTTAATTATTCTCATAAGAATGTTTAAATTGACATCTTTGTATTCTAAATGATGTCAAGCATAGATAATTGTGAGGTTCTTTTTTAAAGCCAAAAGAAATCCTTTGGAATTTATTTTCTATTTATGCAAAAAGATATAATAAATTCCACTCTTGGATTACTTACTTAGAGAGTTTCAGAATATTTTTCTCATTTAACTAAAGCAAGCCTTCTGTGCAAAGACCTTGTTTCAGTATCTGAGAACAGAGAGTGATGAATTCCTTAATCTTACAAAAATAAGCCGTATGACTATTTGGCAGAATCTGATCTGAATATTGTATTCATCAAAACATACTGCCTGGCAGGCTATATGGAAGGGTCCTAGGGATAGAATGGTCATATATTTGCCTCGGACAATTCTGGCTTGCATTTTGTCCCAGCATGATTATGAACAGCACTCCCTTTCAGGCTCAGAAAGTCTCCTTCTCTGAAAGATAAATTATATGGTGTATGTATAGTATCCCTTCTCCCCACTCCCCATTCTCCTAAGGCTCCCTGATGTTTCAGAAGAGAACATTATAATAGTTGAATAGCCAAATTGGCTCAAGTATGTTCACAATAGTGGTTCAGACCTTTAAGGAATACACCCCCCAAGAAGATATTCTTTTTGGGTTTTTAATACAGATTCCAGTTTATTTTGTTCATTCTTTGGTTAGGATGGTACTGCAAGTTTGAAAAGTTTTTGTCTTTGCTTCCCAGCAGAAATAGTATATTATCCTGTGAAGATTAAATTCCTTAAACATGACTCCTCGGTGTCCAGTTCATATTCTGCACCATAAAAAACCTTTTTTTAAGGCAAATACAACCATGTCATTGTCTTCCTTAGGCATATTTTAATGTCTCATCATATTTATAATTAAGTCCAAACTACTGAATATCATTACTGAAGTTAGTTAAATCTCTGAGGTCCTCCTTTCCTTCATATTCAAATGTTCAAGTGTCTCTTTGGTATCCGATTTGATTTCATCCTACAGACACCTCAGTACAGAACGAAAAACTGATCTGTCATCTTTTCTCATAAACCTGTTCTTCCATCTGTGTTATTGGAGATGTTGGCAACCACTATCAATCCATATTCAAATATCTTGTTCTCCTCTATTGTTGTTTATAAAGGTATCCTATAGTAACAACAGACTCCAAAGTGTGCAATCTTTCAAACATGATAAAAGTTGGTTTTCAATTTAACATAAAGTTTTTAATGATGTTACTGATGGGCAGAATTGTCTCTTCCAAAGATGATTTAGAAACCAGTCACCTCCCATCTCATTGTCTTCTATTAGCAACAGAAGAGAACATGGAAGAACGGGCATGGCTGAAGTGACCTATGGTAGGACATGCCATCTCTGTTTATAAGCCACTGACTCAAACTTAGTGATATGGTTACACCAGAGTCAGTACAGTGCAGCTGAGTGTCCAGGAAGAAGAGGAAATAGGTTTGGTCAAGAACTCGCTGGTAGCTTTGCCATTTTTCTTCATAGTCTCCACCCTGCCCATGACAACTTTCCACTCACATCATTTTTATTTCTTAAATATTGCTAATTTTATCTCTATCACATATTACCATCATCATTTCTCCCCAGTGCTGAAAAAAAAATAGTCTCCTAAATCAAACACTCCAAACTAATCATTCTATTCAGCATGGTCTCCTCCAGAAAGTTTTCTCTGAATGCTCTGGCTCAACTAAATGTATCTCTCTGCCTCCAAAGCACTCTGCATATTTGTATGATGTAATGTATAGCATCATATTTAAAACTGCATGTCAGCTTCACTCTGCTGTATGAAATATTCAAGGTGATGGATTTTTATTAGAAAAATTAGTGTCTTTCATGCCTTGTATTATTTATGCATAGGTAATATGTAGTGCTTATTTTAGGAACAGGTTTCTCTCTTGACATTACTACAAGGAGATATAAAGAAAGAGCTCATGAAAATAAGTAATTTCTGGGTATTAGCTCGCATTCTCAGTAAACTTTTTAGTTTTTTATAGTTCCTATATTTTTGTCTTTGTCCTAACTAGTCTTATTCCTTTTTCAAGCATTCTCTGACATTCCCCCTACCTACCAGTCCAAGAAATCTTTTCTAATCTCCAGGAAAGACCTTTCTTACTTAGGTGTTTTTCTCCATTGTCTTTGCTCAAGCCATTCCCAGGTCCTTATCCCTGAATGATATGATGTCTATAATTTTGTTTAAAATATTTCAACATGGATGTTCTTTTCTGATGTGCATGTTAAGTGCTTTAAGTTTAATCTCTAAAAGTGTTCAATTGGATTCATCAGAATATCCAATCTAGGAGTAATCAACGCATCTTTGATCAAACTCAGAGGCCATCCTACAAGTGCTTCAACTATCCTTACCTCCTATCACCATGAATAATGGGTTCATTTTCATAATGAATATTAGAAATAGGTTTTTCATTGGTGAGAGGGGTGACTTGTTAATTAGAATTAATATGATAAATGAGCATTTATTGATGATGTGAGTAGATTGGCTATAGTATTGTGAAGCATGTGTGTGGGGATATCTCTTCTCTTCTTGCATAAAAAGAGTATAAAGATGTCATTTGTCCTGCAACCTGTATCTTTTAGAATGTTTCTTTAGCACCAATCCATAAATGATGCTATAATCCTGTTTTAATTGGAAGATTTCTTGATCATCAACTTTCAATTGACTGTATCTGATGCTAGAACATTGTCATATTTGCCTCACATAAGCCTTCCTTGCAATGTAGTTTTAGAGTACACAAAAGGATAGAAGGTCGAAATATCTTCAAGAGTTCAGTGTATAACTTTTGTTTGTGTATGTTAGGTTGCCAATAAAGGTGCTGTATGTGGAAAATTTTGGACGGGGATTTGCTTCTATAATGGTGGAGCAGCCAATTCTCAACTATTTTTATTGGTAGTCACTCAAATTTAAGAGTGTATATTCCAAATTGAAGCAGATGAGTTCACTACAGTAGATATTTGAAATTTTAAGCCCAAGAATTGACTTTTTTTGGGGGGGTTCTTTTTGTCAACCTTTAAGGCAGTTAATGAGAACATCTAGTAGCTTGAATAGGGAAAAGCTGGAGAATATAAGAGAAAATACCAAAAACACAAACTATTGGTTAATAATTCACAGATATAATCCCCCAAACAAATATGTGCTGATATGTATCTTACAAAGACAATCCCCCTATATACCAAGTAAAAACATTTTAAATCTTTTTTTTAAGAATAAATTAAAAGGCATAATACAGTTTAATTTTCAGTTTCTTCCAATTTTATTTTTAATGTTTGGATATTTAAATTTCTCTAATAGATACCTTTAAAATCAGAAAATGTAGTTCTAGGGAACTCTGTTTTCTCAGCATTCTAAGAATCATGTATGAGTTCTTTCAGACTTGTGGTTCAGGTTATGCACTGCAAGTGTTAGGACAACTATTGTATTATACTCGGACTCGTTTACATATTTACATTCTGCTTGGTCCCTGCAGACATTTGAATTAGCATACTTGCTCTGAAAAGTTACTGTGCATTTCAAATATATTGCAGTATTAAATTGTGAATTATTTTTAATTTAAAATAAATGTGCACTAAGAAATGTAGGGCAAGAGTCAAGATTGGGGAGTCACTGCCTTTACTTATGTGTGTATATATATATTACAGGGAATTCTTTTAAATACTACTCTCAAAACTAAGGAAATTCTTCCCACACATTGTACTTCCCAGCTGCAAAAACTTTACACCCTGCCAGGCAACACAATGTTTCTGCTTTATCATCATAGTTTTAATCTTGTATGCAATATCTGGGTATATAGTATTAGTGATTCTTTCCTAATTTAGCAGAAGGTCATGGTTTCTGTTATTCCCTTTATTTTTTTTAAAAATTTTTTTAAATGTTTTATTTATTTCTAGGAGAGAGAGAGAGAGAGAGACCGCGTGAGCAGGGGAGGGTCAGAGAGAGTGGGAGTCACAGACTGAAACAGGCTCCAGGCTCTGAGCTGGCAGTCAGCACAGAGCCCAACGAGGGGCTCGAACGGAGGAACCGCGAGATCATGACCTAAGCGAAAGTCGGACGCTTAACCGACTAAGCCACCCAGGCGCCCCTCTGTTATTCCCTTTAAAATGTAATATATAAAAAAGCAGCCTCCTGCTGCCATTGGCATCAATTTCGATTTTTCATGCTTATTCCTGGTATGTGTGCTGCCAACGCACAAGGGGTGAGAAAAGATTCAATTTCCTCATCTGTAAAATGAGGATGATGGTATTGGGTGGTCTTAAGGTCCCTTCAAATTCAAAAATTTTATGACTCTAATAATGTAAGCTTAAACTACATTAGTAAGAGTAATAGCTTTTCTTAGCCTAGTCTGTGTCACAGTTGTCTTAGATGGCCTACTTTGCTTAGAAATAATCCTCTAAGCTTCTTTCTCAAATTTACTTAAACTGTGTTACTCTAATTCTCCAGCCCAAAATTTCCATTGCTTTGTAGGATATTGAAATTATTGTTTATATGTGTAGCTGACCTTCCCTCCTAGTAAGTAAGGCCCTTGAAATATAATTTCTAATTCACCTTCAGTTCTTAAAGTATGTCATCCCTGTTTAATAAGGACTGTTGAAGGAATGAACAAATAACATTTGTATTTTACATTACAACTTACAAAGTGTTCTTATTGTCCATTTTCTAATATGGCAGAAGTGTAAAATGTTGAAAAGATATTAGAAAGAGCCATAATCCATTAGTTCCCAACTGGAGTGATTTTGGCCCCCAGTTGGACATTTGGAAAAATGTGGGAACATTTTTGGTTGTCATAACTGAGGGGTAGGTAATTCTAGCATTTAGTGGAAAAAGACTAAATAAACATCCTATACAATTCACAGCAGAGCTCCCACAACAAAGAATTATCCACTCAGTATGTCAGTAATACTGAGACTGAGAAACTCTGTCCTCATTTTATAAATGAGATAATTGAAATCCTGAGAAGTTAAGGTTTTCAAGATAATTGTTCAACTTCTGTACTTTTGTCTAATAAGTTGATTATCAATAAATCTTGCAAAAGAGATGGAATTATTTTTCCCCTTCTATAAGTGAGAAGGCTAGAGACTTGGAAAAGTGATAGTCCATGATACACAAGTGGCAGAGTTAATTACGGCATGTCATCTATGTATTTAGGAATATAGTAGGTCCAGAATGATTCATGACATCCCAAGGAAGAAATTTCACATTTTCCTTTGTCTAAAAGCCCTAGATATGACATAACATATTCAGTGAAAGTTGAATATTACTAAATCTTGGGGATTTGCAATCATTAGACTATAGAAGAATTTCAGAATCTATATAATTCTGGGAAAACTGGAAATGCGGGCTTGCTTTTAGTACAAAAGTGTCCTTTTAGTACAAAGTGACTAGCATGTAGAGAGTGCTCATTAAATAATTCAGTGAATGATCATCACCTTCCATTGTTCTTCACCTACTAGCTACTGCTCTTGTGCTTTACTACCTATGAGGTATCCATTCCCTGAGAAGACCACGCATGGCTTTTCCCCAGAACTTCACAATCTAAGTAAGCACAAGATTGTCATGAAGTCTTTGGTAAATGCTCATTCATGACATTTAGTGACCACTTCTCTTGTATATTCATATAGGCTTTTTCATCAGAATACCCGCCTCTTAGACAAGAATGTGCCTCACCTATGATTTAGTAGGCCAGAACCTATCATCTCTGATTTATTCTTAGTCTCAAGGAAACATCTTATATGGAGACATAACCAGTCTGTAACACATGGTTCATTCTCCCTTCATTTTAGCTATTTTTGGCTTAACCTTCTTGGATAAATACTTTTGAAAACAAAAGACCAGTTACATCTCTCCTGAGACAAGAGAATCTCAGTTCTCAAAAACATAGCCCTGACTAACCTCTTGGGATGGTCATGAGGGAAGGGGAAACTCCATTACTTTTCAGTGATCCCTCCCCTCCCCACCCAAATGTGGTTACACCTTTGCTATTATTTTGAGACATTGATCTAATAAATCATAGGAAAAATGAGTTTAAAGAAAAATCATGCCAATTCAAGTTTGGGTTTATTTTGGTCATATTATTTACATGGTGTACAAACTTAGAATTGTGTACTTTTAAGTATATATCACCTGATTGCCTTGTGTTTATATTGGAGTAAAAAAAAAATATATCCAGTGGATAAATATGTACTCTCAGACTGCAAAAGAAAGCTATGCTCACTTTCAAACTGCCTTACTGCCAGTGAAGGAAATAGTGTATGAAGAGAGGAAAAAGTATATCGAAAAAATAGAAAGGGAAAACATAGAGGAACAGGACTATTTCAGGAATACTTCACTTCTCTATACACAGTAATTATTAAGAAACTCATTTTTATTAGACTTAAGGAAAATACCATTGCAGGCAATCTCTCTGAAAGTACATTAATGACAGGTTTTGTTGGTTTTGTTTGTTTTTTAACTCTAAAGGACCCCCTGGAAGAAGTACATTAATTGTGCACTTAGTTGAATATAACATTTGTCCTCAAATATTGAGAAGAGGTCTGCTTTTATAGACAGATGTTCTCTTGGGGTTATATGGTATTAGTTTCAATATATAATTTACATACAAAAAGCTTTAAGGATTCATTACTTTATAGTACCGAGTTTTAGAACCAGAAATTGTTTGTTATCCATTTATTCATAAATTCATTTAAAAATAAGTATACCATTTTCCTAAATGTGTTTTTTGGTAAATTATTCTAATTAAAATATTTTCTCCATGCTTTTGTTCCCGTCCCTATAATTTACACATTTTAAAAAAATTTCTGGCATTTTATATAGAAAATCTTTTTAAAGTGGGCTGTAAAAGAAAAAGAAAATAAAAGAACATAGGAAGCACACTGGAAAAAAATAACGTTCCATTTTATCAACAATGTGCTTTTTTCTAATATTTTTATAGAGCAAAATTGAAGTGTTTAATGGAGGCATAATGAATATTATTGGCACTAGCAGCAAGTTTGAATTTGTCTCTTAAATTTTCATGATGAATATAAGTGGAAGGATAGTCAACAATAAAATAATACATTTTATGTGTGCACATGTGTTGAAATGTCTTAACTATGCTTTCGTTGATAAGTACTTAGTGTCAAATGCAAGGTGCGTTTTAAACAACGATAGATGAAATGACAGATAAATTTTTTTCTTTCTCCATTTCTTCTAGGGCAGATCACTTGAGTATTGTTTATATTTACCAAAGTATCAAACATATTATCTCACAGGAATTATGTTGGAATATTTTATTTCAAAGACAGTAAAAAATGTTTCTTTTGTCAGTATCTTTTTTTTTTTTAATATTTTTATTTATTTCTAGGAGAGAGAGAGAGAGAAACAGCATGAGCAGGGGAGGGTCAGAGAGAGAGAGAGTCACAGACTGAAACAGGCTCCAGGCTCTGAGCTGGCAGTCAGCACAGAGCCCGACGCGGGGCTCGAACCCACTACCGCGAGATCATGACCTAAGCAAAAGTCTGACGCTTAACCGACTAAGACACCCAGGCGTCCCTCTTTTGTCAGTATCTTAGTAGTCTTTCTCTTTATTTAAATATCATTTAAATATTCTTTCACATAATAAGGAAGCTAATTTAAAAATTATATTTATATGCATTATTTTTGAAAAAGCAAGGGCAGTGGAGTTGTATTTACACAGTTTTCTTAGGCCCTGTGCCTGATCCCATAAGTTGTTATATAGTTCTATATATCCTTCAACTTAATTTTTTACAACCTACATTTGTGATATCTTTTGGTAACAAATATCTAGCATTATTTTTCCTCATTAAAAATATCAATTTAATATAAGTTGAACAGTCATTTAGAATTTGCATTTTAAAACTATGCAATAAAGTCATTAAGATTTCTCTATCTTTTCATTTTGTTTATTGTTTCCTTTGCTGTGCAAAAGCTTTTTAGTTTGATGTAGTCCTGATAATTTACTTTTGCTTTAGTTTTCCTTGCTTGAGGGAACCTATTCAGAAAAATATTACTAAGGCCATTGTCCATGAGTTTACCACCTATGTTTTCTTTTAGAAATGTTATGACTTTAGGTCTTACATGTAGGTCTTTAAATGATTTTGGATATATTTTTGTATATGATATAGGAAAATGGTTCAGTTTCATTCTTTTGCATATTCTTTTGCATGTAGCTGCCCAGTATTCCCAGCACCATTTATTGAAGAGACTGCCGCCTTCTCATTGTGTATTCTTGTCTCCTTTGTCATTGATTAATGTGCCATAGAATCATGAATTTATTTCTAGTGTCTCTATTCATTTAAATGCTTTATGTGTCTATTTTAGTGTCAGTATGATTTTTTTTTATTACTATAGCTTTGTAGTATACCTTGAAATCTGAGATTGTGATACCCCCATCTTTTTTCTTAAGATTGCTTTCGCTATTTGAGGTCTTTTGGGGTTCCATACAAATTTAAGGATTTTATTGTTCTAGTTCTGTGGAAAATGCCATTAGTACTTTGAAAAGAATTACATTTAATCTGTAGATTACTTTGGATGGTGTGAACATTTTAACAATGTTGGTTTTTCCAACCCAGTAGCATGATGTATTTCTTCATCTCTTTGTGTCATTAATTTTTTTCATCAGTATCTTATAGTTTTGAGAGTATGGGTCTTTCCCCTCCTTGATTTTAATTTATTCATAGGTATATTTATAATCTTGTGAGATTGTTTTTCTTTATTCTTCCTTTCTACTGTTTCATTATTAGTATAGAAATGCTATAGATTGCTGCATATTGATTTTTATATCCTGCAACTTTATTGAATTTATCAGTTCTACAAGATTTTTAGTGAAGTCTTTAGGGTTTTCTGTGTACAAAATCATGTCATCAGCAAATAATGACAGTTTTACTTCCTTACCAATTTGGATGCCTTTTGTTAATTTTTTTCATGTCTGATATCTGTGATTAGGATCTCCAGTACTATGTTGAAAAAAAGGAGTGAGGAGGAGAAGGAATCAACATGGCAGAGAAGTAGGGGATTCTAAGTTCCCTCCTCCCTCAGACACAGCAGTGTTGAGGCCAGAAGACTTGGAATTCTAGGAATCTGGGATACAGAGTGACAGAAACATCTCCAGAGACCCACAGGAACAGCTTGGCAGGCCATAGGTACATGACTGCAAATTGGGAGAGATAAAATGGGTGACGTAGGCACAGAGGGGAGGGATCATCTTCTGTGGAGAGACAAAAGGAAGAGAAAAAGAGGCTATGGAAATGTAGGATTATATTTGGACAAGAGAAAACGTCTCCAGACCGTAGACCAGGGAATGGAAAAAATGAAGAAAGAACCAATTTTTAGCTTGCAGACAGCCTTAGGAATGCTGATCCAGGGTTGTGAGACTTCCTCTGAACTGGAGTCTGCTGCCCTATAAACTTCCTGTCTTACATTTACATCTTTCATCCATTTTGAGTTCTTTTTGTGTATGAGATAAGAAAGTGGTCAGTGTTCATTTTTCTGCATATCACTGTCCGGTTTTCCCAGCACCATTTGCTGAAGAGACTGTCTTTATTCCATTGGATAGTCTTTCCTGGTTTGTTAAAGATTAGTTGGCCATATGTTTGTGAGACCATTTCTGGGTTCTCTGTTCTGTTCCATGGATCTGAGTGTCTGGTTTTTTTCCCCCCCAGTACCATACTGTGTTGATGATTACAGCTTTGTAATACATTTTGAAGTCCATGATTATGATGCCTCTAGTTTTGGGTTTCTTCTGCAGAATTGTTTTGGCTATTCAGGGTCTTTTCTGGTTCCATACAAATTCTAGGATTGTTTGTTCTAGTTCTGTGAAGAATGCTGGTGTTATTTTGATAGGGATTGCACTGAATATGTAGACTGCTTTGGGGAGTATCAGCATTTTAACTTTAACAAATAATATTTGTTCTTCCTAACCAGGAGCATGGAATATTTTTTCCTATTTCTTGGGACTTCTTTAATTTCTTTCAGAAGCTTTATATAGTTTTCATGGTATAAATTTTTCACCTCTTTGGTTATGTTTTTCCTAGATATTTTATGGTTTTTGGTGCAATTGTAAATGGGATAGATTTTCTGTTGCTTCATTATTAGTATATAGGAATGCAACCTATTTCTGTGCATTAATTTTATATCTTGCGACTTTGCTGAATTCATGGATCAGTTGTAGCAGTTTTTTGGTGTACTCTTTTGGGTTTTCCATGCAGAATATCATGTCATTTGTGAAGAGTGATCATTTGATCTCCTTTTCGCTGATTTGGATGCTTTACATTCCATTGTGTTGTCTGATTTCTGAGGCTAAGACTTCCAATACTATTTTGAATAACTGCAGTGAGAGAGGACATCCCTATCTGCTGGAGTCCCGCTCCAGCCGGTCCAGGGGTCCCTGAAGGAGGGACAGTGTCAGCGAGAGAGAGATGAGAGAGTCACAAGATTCTTTCTGGTCACCAGGCAGGCATCTCTGCACTGACTGAAACTCAGCTATATTTATGGTTACATGTATGGTAAATAGCACAGAAGTGGCATTTGTCTTAGACAATGATTTTTGATGCCAAATTTCCTTGATATGTAAAAATTTCCCAGAGCCTAGATTTGTAGAAGGCTCATGCATAACCTTTATCAAGGAGGTGATTTAGATGCTTATCATATGGGGAAGGAAGGTATCTTTAACATTCAAACACAAACAATGTTTTTAGCATAGCAAAGGTAAAAGTTAGTTCTTTGTGAGCAGGTGTCAATAGCCTCTTTGATTAAGGGGAAGTATAAGAAAAACAGGTTTTTCAGGAAGCACAATGTTTGCTCCCATAATCACAAAAGAAGAAGTTCCTACAATAAATTCCTTCACAAGGTGCAGTCAGCATATCAAGGCCAGAATAAGTCACTCTGAATACCAATCAACAAGGTGCTTTGGGGTCTTGGTGCTCAAGCAGAAACAATTAAGTGGGGGTGAATTTCGGTAGTCATCTGATGGCAAGAGACCTTGCAAACTTGACTTAACCTCACAAGGAGTTTATCAACTAGTGAGTTCAGAATGGCTCCCAACACCTATCTTGTTCTTGACCTTAGGGGAAAACTCTCAGTTTTTCCCCATTGAGGATGATATTAGCATTGGATCTTTCATATATGGCTTTTATGATCTCAAGGTATCATCCTTCTATCCCTACTGTCCTGAGGGTTTTTTATCAAGAAAGGATTCAGTGTTTTGTCAAATATTTTCTCTGCATCTATTGAGAGGATCGTGTGGTTCTTGTCCTTTGTTTTATTGATGTGATGAATCACATTCATTATTTTGCAGATATTGAACCAGCCCTGCATCCCAGGTATACATCCAGCTTGGTACTGGTGAATAATTCTTTTAATGTATTGTTGAATCTGGTTGGCTAATATCTTGTTGAGGATTTTTGCATCCATGTTCATCAGGGAAGTTGGTCTATAGTTCTCCTTTTTAGTGGGGTCTTTGTCTGGTTTTGGAATCAAGGTAATGCTGGCTGCATAGAAAGAGTTTGGAAGTTCTCTTTCCATTTTTATTTTCTTGGAACAACTTCGAGAGAATACATGGTAATTCTTCCTCGAATGTTTGTTAGAATTCCCCTGGAAAGCCACCTGGCCCTGGACTCTGGTTTTTTTGTTTTGTCTTGGTTTGGTTTTGATTTTTTATTACTAATTTGATTTCCTTACTGTTTATGGGTCTGTTCAAGTTTTCTGTTTCTTCCTGTTTCAGTTTTGGTAGTTTATATGTTTCCAGGAATTTTTCCATTTCTCCTAGATTGCCCATTTTATTGGCACGTAATTGCTCATTATATTCTCTTCTTACTGTTTTTGTTTTTGCTGTGTTGGTTGTGATTTCTCCTCTTTCATTCTTTATTTTATTTATATGGGCCTTTCCTTTTCTTTTTGGTCAAACTGGCTAGTGGTTTATCAATTGTGTTCATTATTTCAAAGAAACAGCTTCTGGTTTTATTGATCTGTTCTACTGTGTTTCTGATTTTGATAGCATTGATTCTGCTCTGATCTTCATTATTTCCTGTCTTCTGCTGGTTTGGGGTTTTATTTGCTGTTCTTTCTCCAGCTCTCTGATGTGCCAGCCTAGGTTGTATATCTGAGACCTTTCTTCTTTCTTCAGGAAGGTCTGGATTGTGATATACTTCCCTCTTATGACAGGCTTTGCTGCATCCCAGAGGTGTTGGGATGTGGTGTTATCATTTTCACTGGCTTCCATGTGGTTTTTAATTTCCTCTTTAACTTCTTGGCTAGCCCATTCATTCTTTAGTAGGATGTTCTTTGGTCACCAAGTATTTGTTATCTTTCCACATTTTTTCTTATGGCTGATTTCAAGTTTCATAGTGTTGTGGTCTGAAAATATGCATGGTATGGTCTTGGTCTTTTTGTACTTGTTGAGGGCTGATTTGTGTCCCAGTCTGTGATCTGATCTGTAGATCATTCCGTGTGCACTGGATAAGAATTCTGCTTCTTTAAGATGAAATGTTCTGAATGTATTTGTTAAGTCCGGTCCAGTGTGTCATGCAAAGCCATTGTTTCCTTGTTGATTTTCTGTTTAGATGATCTGTCCGTTGCTGTAAATGGGGTGTTGAAGTCCTCTACTATTATGGTATTATTATCAATAACTTCCTTTATGTTTGTGATTGATTTATATTTGGATGTTTCAACATTTGGAAAATAAATGTTTACACTTGTTCTTCTTGGTGGATAGACCCTTAATTGTGATATAATGTCCTTCTTCATCTCTTCTTATAGTCTTCATTTTAAAATCTAGATTGATATAAGTATGGCTACACTTTCTTTCTTTTGTTAACCATTAGCATGATGGATGGTTCTCCATCCCCTTACTTTCAATCTGAAGGTGTCCTTAGGTCTAAAGTGGGTCTCTTGTAAAAAGCATATAAATGGATCTTGCTTTCTTATCCATTCTCTTACCCTATGTCTTTTGATTGGAGCATTTAGTCCATTGACGTTTAGAGTAAGTACTGAAAGATATGAAGTTATTGCCATTATGTTTCTTGTAGAGTTGGAGTTTCTGGTGGTGGTCTCTGGTCCTTTCTAGTCTTGGTTGCTTTGGGTATGTATGTATGTATGTATGTATGTATGTATGCATGCATGTATTTAATCTTTTCTCCCCTCAGGGAGTCCCCCTTAAAATTTCTTGCAGGGTTGGTTTCGTGGTCATGAACTTCTTTACTTTTTGTTTGTCTGGGAAAATTTTAGTCTCTCCTTCTATTTTGAATGATAGCCTTGCTGGATAAAGAATTCTTGGCTGGATCTTTTTCCAATTCAGCACATTGAATATATTCTGCCACTTCTTTCTGGCCTGCCAAGTTTCTGTGAATAGGTCTCCTGCAAACCTGATGTTTTCCCTTGTAGGTTAAGGACTTTTATTCCCTTACTACTTTCATGATTCTTTCTTTGCCTGAGTATTTGTGAATTTGACTGTGAGATGCCTTGTTGGTGGTCAGTTTTTGTTGAATCTAATGGGGGGCCCTCTGTGCTTCCTGGATTTTGATGTCTGTGTCTTTCCCCAGGTTAGGAGTATTCTGATTTGCTCACCTAACCCTCCTACCCTTTTTCCTCTCTCTCCATCTTCTGGGACCCCTGTGATTCTGATGCTCCTCTTTAATGAGTCACTGATTTTCCTGATTCTGAAATCATGCTCTTTTGCCTTGGTCTCTCTCTTTTTTTTCTGCTTAATTATTCTCTGTGTACTCTATATCACCAACTTGCTTCTCTGCTTCATCCATCCTTGCTGCCATGGCATGCATTCAAGCTCAGTTATAGTTTTGTTTTTTTTTTTTTAATATCACCCTAACTAGCTTTTACTTTTTAACTCTGCAGAAAGGGCTTCTAATCTATTTTCAACCTCAGCTAGTATTCTTATTATTGTGATTCTAAATTCTGGTTCAGACATCTTACTTGTATCTGTGTTGGTTAAGTTCCTGGTTGTCATTTCTTCCTGCTGCTCTTTGGGGTGATTTCCTTCGTTTCATCATTTTATTTTTTTATACTTTTATTTATTTGTAGGAGAGAGAGAGAGAGACAGCGTGAGCAGGGGAGGGTCAGAGAGAGAGGGAGATACAGACTCCGAAACAGAATACAGGCTCTGAGCTGGCAGTCAACACAGAGCCTGATGCGGGGCCCGAACCCACGAACCGCGAGATCATGACCTAAGCGAAAGTTGGACGCTTAACCAACTAAGCCACCCAGGCGCCCCCATTTCATTTTAAAGGGCAAAATGGAATTAATGAGATTATAAAAATTAAAATCAAAGAAATTAAAACATATACAAACAGAAAAAACAAATAAATGATGCTAGATCTTGGATGTTTTTTGGTCCAGGTGTTGAAAGGAGCTTGATAGATTAGAGAAAAAAATTAGGGGAAAATGAACAACAAAAAGAGGAAAACATTTGAAAATTTGAAGAAATGAATATAATGAAATAGAATAAAAGGAAATGATGAAATTAAAATAGAATTTAAAAATTTACAAATAAGTAAAAATATGGCAGAAAAATTGAAAATATTTTTAATAAAAATTGAAAATAAAGTAAATGTTTTCCTCTTCTGTATTCAAATGGAAGAAATGGAAAAGAAACAAAACTAAAATTGAATAGATGGACCAGTGAACAGACTGAAATACAATTGAAATTACATCATTCTCCTTTAGAAGTCAAACTATGAAGCATTTTATAGTCTGTAAACTAAGCAAGTGTGTATTCCCAAAAAGGGAGGTTGGCACAGTTGGGCAGGGCTTAGTGTAATGCCTCCATTACACTAGATGGTGCTGCTTAGCTTACTGGGGTGGATTGTTGTGGCACTTGTAGGTGTATATGTGCATGCATGGGAGTGGTGAAAATGGCGTCTCCCAGCTACGTAGTCTCTGGTATTGGAACTCTGTTCTATTGTGCACCAGTCCTTTGTCTCCAGCTTCAGCCCACTCCCTGCTTTTACACTGTATGTGACCAAGCCATCAGCCTTCCTCCTAAGTTTTATCTTCGATGTAGCTGTTTTTCCTGACCCTTTACTTCTGAGGGAGGGACTGTGGCTTTGACCCATTCTGTCCCTCTGCAGAAGAATTTCAGTGATCAATGGCCGGGTGCCAGCTGTACCCAGGAATGTTTGCAGGACCAGAGGCTGCAGCTGGGTACCACCCCTACCCAGAAAAAGTTCACGCAATCGTGTAGCGGCAGAGTTTCAAGGATTATGGCAAATCACAACACACATCTGGTGCCAGGCTTCACCCTTAAAGCCTTGTTCCAGTACCAGCAAATGTTGTTGTTCTCTGGGGTCTTTTGGGACCGGGTGGCAGAAGAGACTCTACCAAATGTCCTCCCAGCAGGGGAACCAACTCTCCCTGTGTAGCCCGAGGACCCCCAGACTTCACTCTGTTCCTGGGGATTCACCCTTCTCACCAGAGCATCACCAGGAATGGAGCTAAAGAGTTTCAGATTCTGTGCTTCCCGTGTTTATAGAGTCTTAATGGAATTTAAACCCTTTCCTTTCTCCCTTTTTAGTACAGTCCCTGCGGCTGTTTCTACTTTTCCACTTTCTTTCCAGCTGCTTTTGGTGGCGGGGTGCTTCTCCTTACTCTCCCCAACTCCAGAGGACGTCTGCACACGTCCAGAGGACGGTGCTTTCTGTCCTCTCTCCTCAAACAAAAACAGTTCCCTGCCCTCCGTGGCTTCTCTCTCTCCCAGTGCAACTCTCCACGCCACATACCTGATGAGTTCTGTGGTTTAGGTTGTGCAGATTGTTATGTTACTCCTCACATCAGTTTTCTAGCTGTGCAGGATGGTTTATTGTTGATCTGGCTGTATTTCATGGATGCGGCGTACAAAAAAAACTTTTATGCTGTTCCTCCATCTTGGCTCCTCCCCATACATCTATAGTTCTTAAATCACTGTGTTGTATACCTGAAACTAATACAGGTCACCTATCTTTCAAATAAAAATTTTTAAAAAAATTAGTTATCCTAATTTTAACTAGCAGTCATCTCTACATAAATGATAAACAAAAGCTTAGGCATGCATGCATTAGTAATTCAGAAAGGTTTTTCAGTAACAATTGCTGGTTCATTGCCCAGCTCTTATCTCCTTATGTACCTTCACTTTCCCACCTGTATTTTAATTTTTTTTCATTTTTTAATTTAATTTAATTTAATGTTTTTTTTAGTTTATCTGTTCTTATCCACTCAATCTAAGTCTCTATTGTCTAAGGGAAACCCCATTCTCCTTACCATAGTTCAGAAACCTAGACCCATGCATGAATGGGGTATTTTCCTGGCCTCATAATGTTAGTTCAGGAATGAACACATGCTTTTACATGAGTCACTGAACTGCTAGGGAAAGTTTACTAGAGGCTTCTGCCATGACAAATCTTTAATCTTAGATGGCATTTATTGAAAGGATGATTTCTCTTTATCTCTGGGCATTTTGTGTAGATATCAAACCTCAATCTGCTAAGACCATTTTGCTACAGGTTGTAGAACAGAAGCAGTAGGCAAAGGAGGGTAAAGCTAAGAGGGTTCAAAGAAATGAAACAGGAACCTTTATTAAATCAAATCATGTCTGATTTTAACCCTATCCCTAGATTGTTTTCAACCACATTAGCCAACAATTAATTGCTTTTTTTAAAACTTAGCTTGAGTTGAGTTTCCCATTACTTAAAAATGGTGTCCGTAGTGAAACATGTGAGGACATTTAACTTTTAAAGATATTTCCAACACTTAGCAAAATTAATTTTTTTATTGCTTAGTAAATGGATTTCTGAGCACATACAGAGTGTTAATTCTTGAGGATAGCTTTCCTGCAAATCAAACTGAGGAAGCTGGACTCAGGAGTCTAACTTGAAGGTTGATACAAAGCTCTAAAGATAGCACAGGGCAGGCTTCATGAGGATGCAGCCTGTATAGTTTTACAGGTGCTCACAATCAGAAGAACCCCAAGCTTGGCTTAATGTTTTGGTGTCATGATCTCACAAGTCTTAATAGTTCTTGAAACAGAGGGTGCACAGTAAACCCTTGAAATTGTATTGCTGATCCTGTAGGTGTTGCTGTGTAATTTCTGTTGTTCTAGATAGAACACACATATAAGTCTTGAAAATAGCTTATAACTAGAATATCTGGTTTTCAAAGGTGTGGTTAATTTGGAAATGGCAAGAAATATATCCTTGGGATTATGGCTTAAGTAGTTGTGAAGTTTGTTTAATTTAACTTCTGGGCCATAGGGTTCTTCATGTTCTTACCATAGAACCATTGGGCTCAGAGACTGAGATTGTATAAGATAAAGATTTTTCTGTGAAATCTATAGAAACCCAAGAAGAAAGAATCAAGGAGGTCATTAAAGGATTACTTAGCACCTGGGTGGCTCAGTCAGTTAAGTGTCTGACTTCAACTCAGGTCATGATCTTACAGTCTGTGAGTTTGAGCCCTGCATCAGGCTCTGGGCCAATAGCCTGGAGCCTGCTTCAGATTCTGTGTCTCCTTCTCTCTCTCTGCCCCTCCCCTGCTCATGCCCTGTCTCTCTGTCTCAAAAAAATAAAAAAATAAAAAAAGAATTACTTAGAATGTATAATTTTGCACTTGATAACAATCTACACTGAAGCATGGGAGAAGAAACTGAAAATTGAATAATATCATTAAATTTCTCCTTACCAAAGACTCAATTTTTCTAATTAAATGTCTATATATCTTTTAAAACCTTATTAGTATATTAACTGTTTTAAATGGGGAATATCAAAAACAGCACACTATGAATATTTTTCCATTCCTAACCTAAACTTCAGAACCTATGAATTTTAGTCTATATGGTAAAAGAGTGACTGTTATGTTATATGGCATAAGGTACGGTTAAGTTAAGGATCTTGAGAGGAAATGCTTAGTCTGGATTATCCAGGTAAGCCCTAAATGAAGTCTCACACATCCTTAAAATAGAGAGACAGTGTGTTTTGGCACAAACTCACAGTGGAGAAGGCAAGATGAAGATGGAGCAGAAAGAGATGTGACCACAGTCCAAGGAATAACAACAGCCATGAGAAGCTGGAAGAGACAAAAAACAGATTCTGCATAAAACCTTCAGAGAGCAGTCTTGCTGATATCTTAATTTCAACTCAACGAAACTGATTTTAGACTTCTAGGCTTCTGGCTCCAGAACTGTGCAACTAAATCTGAGCCACCGAGTCTGTGGTAAGTTTATGGCAGCCACCGTGAACAAATACAGTATACTCTTACTAGTGGTATATAATGAGGAATTTTATTATTTTATTAAGAAAGATTATTGGTAAGAAGGCATGGTATGGGAAGGATGGGTAAGTGGAAGGTATTGTTAAAAATTTTGTATCTTATTGGAGCCTGCATATTATTAAAGGTATCTAATTGGAAGTCCAGAACTTACCTTTAGCTTAGCTAAAGACAAAAAATACTGTGTTGTTAGCTGAGGGATCCAGTCCAACACCAGAAGCTAAGTGTGACTCATGGGCAATGGCAAAGAGCTTATTATATATGGCAAATGTTTTCAGGACAGCTATACAGGAAATTGATAGTTACTAATATTTAATGATATATTTTATGCTTGCCAGACTACCTACTTGGGTATAGATAAGTTCACACACAGGATAGTTTTTTGTTTTTGTTTTTTTCCTCTTAGAAACACTTTTGTTATTGTGTATGTGGGTAATGGAATTATTTTTAAAACATTTGGAGCTGGGACTTTGTATAGACATAGCTCATTTGAAATATTTATATCAGTATACATTCTTATAACATCAAAATAGATATAATTAAATACTTACATTTCACTTTATTGCATCATGAATTTGAAATGATTAAGAGATATAATAAAATCAAATATATGTATATATATTTAAATGGGCATAAAAAGAAGTACTTCATAATTGGGAAAAAAAAATGCAGGATTTATTTTCAACAGTATGACAGTTTATATAACACAAGTACCCTAGCCATTTAGGTGATTTTTCACACTTTCTTTTACACCTTATCAAATTGTTCAATTAGTCAGTCTGTTCACTGTGACATTCAAGTTGTTTCTATCTATATTGTTGCAGTTCTGTCAGTCTTTCATTTTTTAAATTATAAAAATGGGAATTGAAGATATTCCTAAGATATCAAGGGAAATCATGTTCAGGTAGCTGAAAGAGCTATAAGACAATAGGTTCAAATAAATATCCACTTGATAATTTCATAAAAGAAAAAGAATCAGTAAGTATGTATTAAAGAGCTAAAGAATATTGGCAGCAGAGATAGAGTAATGAACAAGATACAATGACTGTCCCAAAGCTCATAGAGCAATAGTTAGGCGTGAGAGAAGTGGAGAGGGTCAAACAAACCAGGCTAGACACTGTCTGATGTTATTTCTGACCACACTTCTCTTATACCTGAGCCATATGAGCTTGATTTCTTTTCTTCAAAGTATATCAACTATATTCTTAATCATGTTGGTAGTTGCCATTTCTTATGCCTAGAATGTTCTTTTCTTTTGTCTTATGTCAAGCTCTTTCAGAAGTAGATCCAGGGCCAAGGATTCAAGTGTAGGTAATGCCTTACTGGGAAGGAAGGCTCTGGGAAGAAGCTCTTCCCCAGTAGAGCATGAATTGCATCTGAACAAAGGATCTAGACTTTTGTATTTTCACACTATTCAGCCATTAGCTTTGGATGCCTGAGGGAGAGGTTGGAGTCAGTAAATATAATGTCCCAGGCACTTGGCTCTCTCTACGTAAGGGAAATCCTCTAAAGAAGGCATGATGTTGCAATTTATAAGAAATATATATTTGATCTTCATCCATCTTCCTGGCACAGAGTTCCTAAAACCCTTGGAATTTCCTGATAAAAATGATGAAGTTGGGGCGTCTAGGTGGCTCAGTCGGTTAAGCCTCCAACTTCAGCTCAGGTCATGATCTCACGGTTTATGGGTTTGAGCCTTGCATCAGGCCCTGTGCTGACAGCTCAGAGTCTGGAGCCTGCTTTGGATTCTGTGTCTCCCTCTCTCTCTGACCGTCCCCTGCTCACGATGTCTCTCTCTCTCTCAGAAATAAATAAAACATTAAAAAAAATGATGAAGTTATCCTGATATACATAACAAACCTCTTTCAACCACGTCTGAGTTTATTTTAGCGAAGTGACTTTTGGAAAGTAACACTTGGGGCTGGTCACCAGAGGAACTAATGATGTAATTAGAAGATTAGAAATTCCACTTTTGCCTTCAACCTCCAGAGAGGGGAGAAGAGCTCAAGATGGAGTGAAATCACTAATGTCTAGTGATTTGGTCAATCATGCCTACGTAATGAGCCTCTATAAAACCCAACAATGGAATTTAGAGAGTTTCTAGGTTGGCAAATATATGGAGAATCAGAGTGGCTGCCCAGAGAGCAGGAAAGCTCTGTGTCCCTTCCTACATACCTTGCCTATGTATCTCTTCCATCTGGCTGTTCCTGAGTGACATCCTTTTATAATGAACAGGTAATCTTGTAAGTATATTGTTCCTCTGAGTTCTGTGAACCACTCTAGCAAACAAGTATGTGTATTGGGAGGGTGGGGGAGACTTTGGAACCTCCATTTATGGCCAGTTGGTCAGACGTGTAGGGGCCAACTTGGACTTGGGATTGGTGTTTAAAGTGGGGTTGGTTTGGAGAGCAGTCTTGTAGGACTGCGTCTTTAACCTGCAGGATCTGAGACTGTGTCCAGGTTCATAGTGTCAGAACTGAGTTAATTGGTTAATGGTGTGGAAAAAGAATTACTTTGGAATTGGTGTCAGAATAGGAAAAGGTCTCTGCTCTGAGCCATATGTGGTAAGCACTAGAAAGCTAGGATATGGGCCTTGACTCAAGGACACCATGCACTTCTATAGGGTGTACTCTCTCTGTCTTTGTTGTTTATCTCAAAGAGAATTTCTTTTACTCCTCTTCTGAAGATACCCACTCATACCTTTTATCCATAAACAAATGTATTGTTCCTTGTTTTCATCACGGCACTCCCTAAACTAAGGCATTATATTATATATTTCTTTGAGATTCCATGTCTCTGCCCCCATTGTAATATAATCTCCATAAGGAGATTATGAACAGATCTCCTCTGGTTTGTCGACTGTTGTATATATAACATCTAGATCAGTGTGATGAAAAATTGTTTAAAAACGATTGCTGGATGAATAAATAAATGGACTGTGGGTGGCATAGATACTAAGTAGCACATCCAGTTTCAGGGGCAGGTTCAATGTAGGAAATATATGAATAGTAAGTAGCACATTTACTTTAGAGAGAAATGAAGGACCCCGAAGAACTATAAGTAGCCTGACATGGGTAGAGTTAGGATCCAAGAAGTCATTTTTCAGCTAACCATTCTTCTTTCAAGAAATATATATTAAATATTTTGTGCCAGACACTTTTAATGCTTCTGTATTCAAAGCCAAAAAAGTTCTTAAAGTTTAACCTTTAGTGGAACCTTTATTATCCTGTGATCATTATGTTAATGCAATTTGCAAGGCAATGAGCACTACACAGGAGGGCTTTTGATAATAATGTATAACAGAGAACTAACCTAAGGCTGGGTATGGGTTGGTCAAGAAAAGCTTCCATGAAGAAGTGTCTTTTAACACAAGCATTTTTTACAAATATTGAGAATAAAACAGTAAATGAAAAAAGCAAAACCAAAAACAAACTCTTCTCTTTTAGAACTTGCATTCTCATCGGATTAAGGGCATAATATACATGCATAAACAGATATAACTATGTAGCATATCAGTTGTAATGGTTACCGTGCAGGTACACAAAGCAGAGCAGGTGAATTTGCTTTATCATTTAATCTTGTAAGAGAAGACTCATTGATAAAGTGATATTTGAAGAGAAAATAGAAAGGAGACAGGTACTGCATGGTTGAGGGAATACATGTTACAAGACCTGGTTGTGAGGATATGCTTAAGATGTCTGAGGAAACAGCAACAAAGACTGTGGCTGAACTAAGGAAGAGGAGGAAAATGGCAAGAGACCGAGTGAGTCAGAGAGAAAGCAGAGGTTTGTGAACCATTGTAATGGCTTTAGATTGTAGTCTGAGTGAAAGGGAACATTTTGAGTGAAAGACATGATATGAACTTAAAAACATTTTCAAGCTTCTGTGTTGAGATAGTTGAAGGAAAATGTAATCAAGAGACTGCTCAGAAGGGCGGTTGCAATAGTTCAAGAAAGGGCTGATGGGTGGGTTCTTGTCCATGGTATTGTAAGTGGGGAGTAGCAAAGAAATGCTAGTGCCAACAGGAGTTGCTTGCCGATAGGTGGATGCAGAATTTGAGAAAAGGAAAGGGGTCAAGATTACCCACAGGTTTTTGGCCTGAGCAATCCAAAGGAAGATGTGGCCACTTACTGAGATGGAGAAGGCCAAGTTTTTTGGGTAGACCTTAGGAATTCACTTTCAGATGTGTAGTGGGAGTCCAATATTAAGTTAAAAAATGAAGACTCTCAAAAAATTAAGCTTGATCCTTAAATCACTAGTTAGGACTACTAACACTGAAGTTTGGGGAAGAAAGCACATCTGGGGGCACAGTGTAGACCTCTAGCAGGGTTCGGTTGACTGGCCTACGAATTGTGTCTGTGAGGGGCAGGCCAGAGCAGGAATTGTTCTTGAATTCTTTGTAGCTCGAAAACATAACTGGTACTGAAATTGGACCAATAAGCCTCAATTTTATCAGAAACATGGAAACTCTGAGGCAGATCAAAAACAAGAGGATTCAGTTTAGGGGCACCTGGGTGGCTCAGTCGGTTGAGTGTCCAACTTCGGCTAAGGTCATGATCTTGCTCACCGGTTCGAGCCCTGCATCAGGCTCTGTGCTGACAGCTCAGAGCCTGGAGCCTGCTTCAGATTCTGGGTCCCTCCCTCTCTCTGCCCCTCTCCTGCTCACGCTCTGTCTCTCTCAAAACAAATAAACATTTAAAAAGTTTTTTTAAAAAAATCCAATTTTAAAGCACAAACCAGAAGTTTTGAAGGAAGTACAATAGGAGGCTTTGGTAAAGCTTGAGTGTTGGCATGGAGATGTTTATGTTGTCTTACGTAAAAATTTTTTGAAATATTTTATAATAAGTTCTTTAATTTGAGGTGTTTTCAAATATAGATACCCTAGTGGACACACACACAATGTTTTATGTTTTGAGTATTAACCATAAGCAAGAGTTGCTGTAAGTGTGCTTTTCCAAATCAAAGAAGATCAACAGATTATTTTCTTGCTCATTCTCCACTTATTTTATTGTTGTGTTTTAATATATCTTAGTTGGGTCACTAAAAAGTGTACTATGTTTTCTTTTTCTCATAATATAAAAAAAGGTCATATGCATGTGGATAAGCAGCAGTTTTCACCCAACTCTTGGTTTTCAGTGCCAGCGATACCTAATTTTCTTAGTTGTTTTCATTGTACAGTTCTCAAAACATCTAGATACTAGAATTCTGGGTGCTTTTCCTAATATATCTGATTATTAGCTACATTGAATGCAAATTTAGCTTGTTTGTATAATACTCCCACTTTCCTTTCCTTCCCAGTAATTTTTATTGCTATTTCAGTTTCTTAATTTGTCTCTCTTCAAACAATCAGAACATTTTTATTCTGTGTTTGACTAAGTCAAGACCATGTCTCTTAAAGCCCACTCTCTGAGAAGGGGTGATTGACACAATTATCTTCTATAACTGTAAATACATGGTTAAAATGAGGTTTAATTCCTCCCATTGGAAAGAACGAGATTTCCTCCTTTATCTTTTTACTCAGAAAATTTACTTTAGAACACCTATAATTTTAAGTACTCTCTCCTCTCCTTTGAAATGAATACAAATTCTTTTGAAAGATAAATAAGCCCTTTGTAAGCTCATGACCTAGGAATGTCTAAGGACCTAGAGGCCACATTTTTTAAATATAATCATCAGTATTTCTATGTGAAGGTGGGAGGCTACCTGCAGTAAGCACCTTGCTCCAAATGGCATAATGATCTCCTGCCATGAAGATGTGAGAAGTTTGGTTTTCCTCTGGATAATGCCAATTAGCTAACACAGATGGTCACCCCAATTAGCTAACACAGATGGCCACCAGTTGAAGTTGGGATGAATTATGTATTGCGAATGGTGTTGTCATATCCTCTCGCTTGAGGACTAGTTATTGTTTATCTTGATAACTTGCATATAATAAGAAGTATAAGAAGCTATATAAGGTGAGATTGTTGTCTTTTTTTGGAATCTTTTAGTGAGTTGCCTGTGGTATGTATCACAGTTTGTTTTAATACTTAGTACCAAAAGTGATTTTTTTTCCTACTACCTTCGTAGAGAGAGGTTTTTGGATTGGGAGAAGACTTTGTTCTTAATTTTATTTTTGAAAACTTCTTGTTGAGGTTCCCTTCCTCCTATACTTTATTTCTGTTATATATGAGCTTACCCTTATACTGTGAGGGTTGAAAACATTTATGTTACCATGATAATCATTAAGTCTTCTCTGCTCTATACGTTAGTTGATTATTTAGTCAACATTCTATACACAGTGTCTTCACTATTGTTATCATGTAAATCCTATTCACAGCAGAGCACAGCTCTTTGTGCTTAAAAATAGTTATCTGGTGTTTAAAAATTTCCATTTCCCCCTATTTACTTGATTCATAACCTCCAGTTTTTTTTCCAAATTCCTCATTCAGTCAGTCAGTTTTTCAGTTTTCTCTTTGTCTTCCCTTTTGGGGCTCTACATTTGCCTGCTCTGATCTGACTGCCAGCTCTACAGACTTGTTGCATGGCCCTCAACATGCATGTCTTTGGTATTTCTACTGTCCTCTGGCTCCCATGTTTCCATCTTTTTGGTTTCCTTCATCATTTTTTGCTGGATTTTACCAGTAAGCGTGTCTGGGAGGCAGATCTCCTGAGTCCTTTCATGTCTGAAGATGTCTTTATTCTAACCTAATATTTACTTTTTACTTTAGTTGCAGGATCCAGATTAAATATAATTTTCTCTGAGATCTTTGGAAGCATTCGCCTATATCCTTGTAGCATTCAGTGTTTCTGCTGGGGCAATTATTCTCCTTTGTAGGTGATCTGTTTTTTTTATTCTTGGGAAGAATAAACATTCATAACACTGTTTTTTGAATTCTCTCCAATGGGTTTACCATTTACATTTAGTCTGCTTCTTTGTTCTTTTCCCGGGTCCATTATATTTGATTTTTAGTCACTAAGAAGTAATTTATATTCAGGAATTATGACTCTAAGAGATTAAAGCCAGAACTTCCCTGGTAGTCAGTCTGGCTTAAGAACAATACATTCATATCTTTTAAAAATACTAAAATCAGTTTTGTTTTTTACCGCTCATTTTGAAGTAGTCTAGAAATCAATTCTTAGAGTCAGAATTCAGAGCATTTAATAGGGATAGCAGAGTACCTGTGCTTAATTTCCTTTCCTTGGAACATCTGAAAGAGAGAAAAGAACAGCCCACATATTAAAAAAAATTAAAAAAAAAAAGTCACACTGTCCAATAGACTATAAAGCATATTTATTAGAGAGTGATACAATTTGGACTAAATCATTGAGGTTTGGCAAGCAACTGCCAGATCCCGCGATAGCATAATATTCTCCAAAAGAAAATGAGAGAGGCCAGAAAATAGTATCTATAAGTGCACACATATGTGCACACATAAAAACAAGAAAAGAAGAAAAAGCAAGAAAAGGGAAGAAAGAAATGTAAGGTTCTGGTGGTAGGCCACCGGAAAAAAAAAATAGCGTGAAGTTGATGTAATAGCGAAAGAAATGTAGGAATGTGAAACATAGGCATCAAGCTGCTGACCACGGTTATGTATGCAGACACCCTTGAAAATTAGAAAAAACAAACCCAAAATGCATATAGCCAATTGGATCCAGATTGACCTCATGCCTGTTAAAGCTGAATTCTGAGGTGAAAGCCTTTGAAACTGCATTCTTCTGAGAACAAAGGAACAAATAGAATTTAGTGACAAAAGATGAAAAAAAAAACAAAGCAAAACAACAACAAAAAAAATCCAACCAAACAACCCCCCCCCCAAAAAACCGAAGTGGAGCTTCTCAGTTTACTTAGCACATCGTTCTGCTGCCCCTGAGCAAATAAATGACTAAAAAATGATTATAAGCCTACAACTCAAATTCCAAAGACATAATTAAGTCAGTGCCCAGTCATAAAGTCAAGGATACTTCAGCCTCATTTTTCATGGGAAACACAGCCATACAAATAAAAGTAACAGAAAGTATCCAAATCAAATTTGCCTATAAATAATTTTAAGAAAATGAAGGAAGCTAACATAAGCAAAAGATAGATCTCATCCAGACATTTGGAAGTATATAGCTACCCCAAAATCAAAGAATACTATAAAAAATCTTAAGGAAATTAGAAAAAATGTGAATTTTCAGAAACAGAAGAGAAATTAAGAGAGGGGTGGTTGGGTGTCTCAGTATGTTAAGCGTCTGACTCTTGATCTCAGGTTGTGAATTCAAGCCCTGTTTTGGGTTCCACACTGGTTATGGAACCTACTTAAGAAAATTAAGAGTAAAAACATAAGGGCTAAGACAGAGAAGATAGAAAAATGGCAGTAAAAAAGGAGAGGATTAGAAACAATTACAGAAATAAAAACCTTATTAGAATCTGCCAAAAGTAGGATTGTTATTAAAGACAGTATTTGAGAAATAATTTGGTAGAAAATAACAGAAAAGTTACTCCAGAGAAGTTAATAGAAGTAAGAGGCAGAAAATGATTAATCAATATAAACATACTTGGCATTTATAAAGAAAGAATATAGAACAAGTGGAAAAAGCAGATAAATTTGGAAGACATCTTAGGTAAAATAATTAAGTTGGTACCTAGAAAGTGTTTATATACTAATAAAATAATTAGAAAAAATTGAGATTATGATATATCCTGGAAAATGGACTGAGCTTTGAGAAAGAATCCAAAAAGCATCCAGGTAGAGTTTTTATATCATCTACAATGGAAGAAAAATATCATGGGAGAATTTAATAGATAACAAATCACACTTCAAATAGTTAGATGAAACATAGGTTATATAATAAATGGTGTTTTATCAAGGGTTAAATATTTAAAGAAAAATATTGAATTTGTTTTACTTCCCTATCAAGTATTAAACATGGGTGAAAATTACTTCTAAAAATGAAAATATAAAAGACTTAGAATAAAAAAAGTTGGATAATTTTGCAAAATGACTCTAAAAAATGAAATTATAAAAGACCTATCATGAGAAAAGTTTGAACATTTGTTTTTAAAAAATTAAAGTAAGTTCTATGCCCAATGTAGGGCTTGAAATCATAACCCCAAGATCAAGACTCATATGTTCCACATACTGAACCAAGCAGGAGACCCTAGGTTGAGCATTTTTTAAGGAGTATTTTTTGAGGGACTGAAGTGGGGTTCTTTAAAATACATTGTAATAACTAGAAGCTAAAAGTGTAGAAATAGATTTGATGAATGATAGAAAATTATGTACACAAATTTAGTAGATTCACAGAAATGCTATCTGCCTCATATATGACACAAAGGTATTTTCATGAATAGATGTAGAAATCTTGCAAATAAAAGTGAAAGAGATAAAACAAATAGAAAAGCAGTATTAATGACTAGGACATGGGAGAAGAAATATAAATGACTGAGCTGCATGAAATTATTTAGCATCCTACATGTGGCCAGGAGACTAAAGAACAGAAAACAGAGGATCTCCTGCAAGATATAGGGATCAGAAATGGATCAAACAGTATTTCTGCCAACATTTCCTTTGCTAGGATTGGTCACATGAACCCATCCAGATGAATAGAGCTGCAAAGTATGGTCTTATTGTATGCAGAATAAAAATACCTGTTTTTCTGAAAATATAATTTTTTTCACATGTCATTTCATTTAAAATTTATTCTTGGGTAATTCTCTACATAAAAAATACTAGAAATATAATTTCTAATTTTATAAATGGGAGTAGTTTTTATTAGGTAATAAACTTTAATATTCCTAAATTCTAGTATACTTTATAGCAATTTAAAAGATGAAAATTAATCTATATGCTCTGACATGGAATACTGATATATTGTTGAGAAAAAATAATTGTAAAACAATGTATACCATATGATCCCATTAAACTAGGATTATAGAAAGTGAGAGGATCATCTTTTCCCCCTTTGATAACATATTTTTGATGAAAGCCTTTATGATTACATGGTAGAAAATATATATGAAAACTAATTCATTCTTTTCACTATTGTCACCATCAAGAGTATGATAATGAAGTTTTGATGATAACCTTTGTTCTTAGGTCATTTAAAATTTGCTGTGAGAAAACCAGAGAAAATATTTTTGTAATATGTAAAAGAGGCATTTTTAAATTTGAGAGAAATAAAATGACCTTCTTGAAGTCACATGGTTACCAAGTAATGATAATTACCCAGCTTTCTGAGTGCGGGTATGGGGAGTGCTTTGAATAAAGCATAATTGCCAGTCACTTGCTAAGAAGCAGCTATAAATGCCCATTGATTAAAATCTTCAGGGTTTTAGATATTATCATAATCAGAAAGTATATTTCTGAAAAAAAAAGGAAAACTATATATCAAAATTAGATTTTGGTAGTTGCAATAATTGTATCCCTAGCCCAACCTAGGTTGTGGGGAATAGGCATAGGACTCTAGCTTTTCTAAGGATTGGGTCCCTCTGGTCTTAGATTTTTTTTAAGTTGCTAGTGTTAGGAGATAGCATGCTAATTTTTTAAATGTATTTTTACCTCTACTAAAACATGTCTTTTAGGTAAGTCAACATTTAACGATGAAAATCCTGTTGGTACCAAGCTTAGCTTTCTGTCACTTTTTAATGGTTTCATTCTTTGCTGGGACCCTATGTCTGTTGACATCAACATTTTATCTATCACTCAGAGCCTTTTAAGTACCTATTTGCAAGTGGCATTATATTTGATGCTTTTCAGAGTAAGTTAAAAGTAATGGAGCTTGCATTTGAGAAGTTTAAAACAGAAGATGAACAATAAGACAAAAAGTGAGAATTATAAATTTAAGAGGGTGATAAACAGTGTTCAAATACAAAAAAAGAAAAAAGAAAAACAAAACTCTTGCTTTTAACAAAATAGAGGCTTTCAGGACATTAAGCTACAATCTAATGCTTTAAAGTTGGGGGAAGGGAGTGGGGAAGATTTTGAAAGCTTGTTTTCCTTAATGTACGCCAAACTGAATTTGCATAGGATATTTATCCCTTATATAACTGTGTCCTAAACTATTTCAATCATTGACAGATCTAGACAACTATTCATTAGCTATTTTAAAGACTAGAAAGGTTTCTGGAGATATGATTATTAGGTAGAATATGCCTATTCTGGTCGCTGAGAGAGTAGATGTAATTCTGGGGAGCCTCACAACTCCAGAGCTGTCTACTTCTTTCAGCTCTGCCAAATTCATCCCTCTCCATGTGATCAGCAAATTGCCACTTGTGCCTTGCTCTGTACTTTACTAAATTTGATAATAAGACTATTTCACTTCCAGCTGAGATTTTTGCCAATTACTTAAAAATATTATTTCCTTAAAAAATCCTCCTATTTTTAACCACACTTTTCATACTTGAATAATTAAGGAAAAAATATTCAGAGATAAATTCACTTGTATTTTTGCTGCATTTAAAAATGCATTTTGGGGAGTTGAATTTTCCCAAGATTGAAAAGAAAAAGCAGAGGTAGTGATTATTATTGCTTGCCTGTTGTTTTTTCTTTTTTCAAATTGTAACGTTGTATATAAAAGACCTTTTTCTAAACAGTAATTTTATTTAGATGTTTATTCCCAGCAAGAGTTTTGGATTTTTTGAATTTAGCCTAGTTTTATGAAATGATTCACAAGCTTCCAGACAGCTCTGGACTAGGTTATCCATGGATCAGCAGTTGCTGTAAAGAAAATACTTATACCTTGAAGAATGAGGTCAAGGTATCCTGAAATAGAAATAGAAATGAATAAAAGCATGCATTTTAAAACTGTGCCAGTCATTAAATATTTTTTCCAAATACCATTTATATTTTTGGACTGTCTTCCACTGACACCTCTGTTTATGTGTAAGTCAATGTAGAATTAAAACAAAATGTTTTAGTGGTTTATTATTATTTTATATATTTTCTAATTATATGTCAAAGTTTCTAAAATTAATTTTAAGTAAGATTTGAATTTATGACTTATTTAGTTCTATATTTATTTATTGCTTGTGTCACTTAAATTTTTTTTTAATGTTTTATTTATTTCTGAGAGAGAGAAAGAGAGAGAGAGAGGAGCAGTGTGAGCAGGGAAGGGTCAGAGAGAGAGGGAGATACGGAATCTGAAGCAAGCTCCAGGCTCTGAGCTAGACATCAGCACAGAGCCCGACATGGGGCTCGAATCCACAAACCGTGAGGTTATGACCTGAGCCTAAGTCGGAGGCTTAACCGACTGAGCCACCCAGGTGCCCCATGTCACTTAGTAGTAAAGGGATAATTAAGTCTTGAGAATCCAGATATATGGGATATCCTCTTCTAGAAGCCTATCTTTTAAGGGGTTCGATCTATACAGCAGTAGAGCTGGAAATGGGGCAATGTTACAGTCCCTTGGACCTCAGATGATCTAAGCCCTAGATTCTCAGTAAGAACAAGATCTTCTTCAAAGAAATAAAAATTGGTTCTTGGAGATGAAGGGGTAAAAAAAATGTTATTACAATGGTATGTGGCCATCTAAAACTCAGTTGTATCCTACAAAGTTTTATTTCTCACCATTTAGTTTCTCTCATGGGATTTTCTTGGATATCACATAAATGGTATCGATATTGAGTTCTTGGAAGATGTGCAAAATGTTTGCAAGATATTGCTACAAAATTATAGTGAGTATATGGCTGCAACCAGAGGACTTTATCTCAGTCATTTGCTCAGTATAGAAATCCTATAGGAGAGGTTGCTTTTCAATGCTTTTTGGCTGCCACTCTCTGCTTATGAATGGGGTGGCTTATGTTTGATTCACAATACTTTTGTGTGTTTGGTTGGTTCTGGAGATTAAATAAAAATAGTTTATATTTTATTATTTAAGTCCACAGCCTTAGTCAACCTAGAATTAGTTCTGTAAAGTACTTAAAAGAAAAATAAAACTATAGTATCTGAATGACTGTCAGACTATTAGCAAAGTAAAAGTTATTTCCTCATATAAAGTAAAAGTTAAAAGTTAAGTTCACTAAAAGTAATTTTTAAGTAATTTAGGTTTTTCACTGTTTATTGTGCTGGAAAATAAGTTTTGAATTATTAATTTTAAATTTTTCATTACATCGTTATTATGTATTTATATATGCTCCTAATTTGCATATATAATTTGATATAATTTCCTTAAGTAAATGAATTACATTAAAAATTACTCACCGTAAACAGTATTAAGTTAGTAGGCTTTCCATTTTTAAATTTTTACTGGAAAAATTTTAGTCATTCTTATTCCACAATGAATAAAAATATTAATCTGTATATTCTTTTATGTACAGAGCTCAGATATACATTATATCAAAATATATATAATCTACCTAATGTAAAATATCACGGGGATAAATTAGGAAGAAATGTCTATAAAGGTTACTATGGAAGGTAATAATGAAAAAAAGTTTGGAAAACAGGTGAGGGACCACATGCATTAAGTATCAGTTCCAGGCACAGGGAAGGTCTTAGGTAACATGTAGTATGTCAGGTCAGAATAAGCACTCTACCAGATTCCATACTGTGGAAAAGACAGGGTAGGAATCAGTAAAAACAAAAAACACACAAATAAAACCCAATGAATTCTAAGTAAAATAGAATATAATAGCCTCAAGGTAAACTCAGTAATGGTGAGTAAAACCATATAAAAGTGGACAGGTGTTTCTGTGTCTGGATTTGATTGCTCATTCTGTGTCTGGATTTAATTGCTCATTATGTTGATGACTCCCAAATGTGTAGATTCCAGATCTCTGCTAAGCTCTAGACTAACCTTAGAGACTTTGATGCCTTAGAGACATTTCAGATTTGGTTTATCAGAGACATTTCAAACTTTAAGATTGGACTCTCTTATGATCCTTTCCTCCAACCCCTTCCTTCCTGTTCTTTTCCTGACATTTCCATCTCAGAAATATTCAACCAGTGGCTGGGTTGTTCAGTCATCTTTGATTCTTTCTGTTATTTTATTCCCATATGAAATTCAGCATATATTTTTGTTGTCTTAATCCTTGTCTCAAAGATTATCATCTCTTTCTTGGTTCTCAAAAGAACCAACTACTCTTCCTTTCCTTCTCACTTCTTCCAGTCATTTCCCCACTAACAATTAGAGTTACCTGAATACAATTTAACATTCACTGAATGTTAATTAATTCACTGAATTAATTTCTTCATTGGTTTTCACTGCAATTAAAACCAATCTTAATTCCTTACTATGTGCTGTGAGTTCCTTCCTGATTTTGTCCCTAATATCTCCAAACTCTTACCTTGCTACTATTCCTTTTTTACCCCTAGGCTCCCATCAAACTGTTATTCTTTCAGTTCCTTGCTTAAAACCAGTTCTTTGTGGCTTTAGGGCTTTTGCTCTGGTTGTTTGCACTACATGAGATATTCTTTTCTGCCATGCTTTTTGTGGAAGTATCCAATTTTGTCCTTGAAGTCTCAGCCAGAAAGTTACCCTTCCAGACTATCCTATTGACAAAGGTTCATACCTTCACTGTTTTCTTTTCTTATTTTCTCTAGATTGGCATCCAGTTTGTTCTTTCTATCACTTTCCATAATTGGTAATTTTTACTTGTTTACTCATTTTTAGTATATCTCCTCCTCTAAGCTGTGAGTTTCCTCAAAGCAGGATTCTTTTCTTTGGTCCACTTTACATCAGTAGAGCTTAGCTCCCTCTATGTTTCATAGGCAAAACCAATAAATATCTATCAAAAAACCCTCTCCATATAGGGACTGAGGGTTATATATAACTGCTTCAGGAAATATTGTAAAAAAGAGTTTGGAGGTACAAAGCATCATTGACTTAACTGAGTGCTGCCATTTTATATATTTACTTTTTAATCTTTTAAATTAATTTTTTATTTTAATTTCAGTATAATCTACAGTATTACATTAGTTTCAGGTCTACAATATGGTGATACAGCAATTCTATACATCAGCAGTGCTCATCATGACAAGTATATTCTTTAATCCCCTTCGCTTATTTTCCCCATCTCCCCACTCTCCCCTCTGGTAACCATCAGGTTGTACTCTGTAGTTCAGAGACTTTTTCTTGGTTTCTCTCTCTTTTATTCCTTTGCTCTTTGATTTTGTTTCTTATATTCCACATATAAGTGAAAACATACAGTATTTGTCTTTTTCTGACTGCCTTACTTCACTTATCTTTAACTCTCTAGCTCCATCTGTGTTTTTGCTGATGGCAAGATTTTATTCTTTTTTGTAGCTGAATAATATCCCATTACATACACACACACTCATATACACACACCTCACATATATGTATACATGCACATACACGCACACATATATAAATACACACACACATATATTCACACACTACTTCTTTTACATTCATTTATCGATGGACACTTGAGCTGCTTCTATAGTTTGGTTGTTGTAAATAATGCTGCAATAAACATTGGGGTGCGTGTATGTCTTTGATTTAATTTTTTTGTGTTTTTGGGATAAATACCCAGTAGTGCAACTACTGGACTGTATGGTAGATCCATTTAAAAATTTTTGAAACTCCATACTGTTTTCCACAGTGGCTGAACCAATTTGCACTCCGCCGACAAAGCACAAGGGTTCCTATTTTTCCACATCCTCTCCAACACTTCTTGTTTCTTGTGTTTTTTATTTTTAGCCATTTTGACAGGTGTGAAGTGATATCCCATTGTAATTTTGATTTGCATTTTCTTGATGATGAGTGATGTTGAGCATCTTTTCATACATCTGTCCATATATATGTCTTCTTTGGAGAAATGTCTGTTCAGGTCTTCTGTCCATTTTTAAATTGTATTATTTGTTTTTTTGGATATTGAGGTCTATAAGTAATTTAAATATTTTAGATACTCTTTATCAGAGATTGGATTTGCAAATATCTTCTCCCATTCTGTATGTTGTCTTTAAGTTTTGTTGATTGTTTCCTTCACTCTGCAGAAGCTTTTTATTTTGATATAGTCCTAATAGTTTATTTTTGCTTTTGTTTCCCTTGCCTCATGAGATACATTTAGAAAAAAGTTGCTACATTCCATGTGGGAGAAATTACTGCCTGTTCTCTCTTCTTAAAGAGAGTTTTTATTAGTTTTATAGTTTCCGGTCTCAGATTTAGATCCTTCATCCATTTTGAATTTATCTTTGTGTATATTGTAAACTAGTGGTCCAGTGTCATTATTTTGCATGTTGCTGTCCAGTTTTCCCAACATCATTTGTTGAAGAAGCTTTATCCCATTGCATATTTTTCCTCCTTTGTCAAAAATTAATTGACCATATAAATGTGGGTTTATTTCTAGGTATTCTGTTAGGCTGTGTGCCTATTTTTATGACACTACCATACTGTTTTGATTACTACAGCTTTGTAATATAACTTGAAACCTAGAATTATGATGCCTCCAGCTTTGTTTTCCAGGATTGCTTTTGCTCTTTGGGGTCTTCTGTGGTTCTGTACAAATTTTAGGATTTTTTGGTTCTAATTCTGTGAAAAATAATATTGATATTTTGATGAGAATTGCATTAAATCTGTAGATTGCTTTGGGTAATGTGGACATTTTAACAATATGTGTTCTTCCAATCCATGGGCATGGAATATCCTTCCACTTGTTTGTGTCATCTCCTGTGTGTTTTATAGTTTTCAGAGTACAGCTCTTTCGCCCCTTTGGTTAAATTTATTCTTAGATATTGTGGGGCACCTGGGTGGCTCAGTCGGTTAAGTGTCCGACTTCAGCTCAGGTCATGATCTCAGAGTTTGTGAGCTCGAGCCCCGCATCAGTCTCTGTGCTGACATTTGGCTCAGAGCCTGGAGCCTGTTTCAGATTCTGTGTCTCCCTCTCTCTCTGACCTTCCCCTGCTCATGCTGTCTCTCTCTCTCTCTCTCAGACCTAAATATAAACATTAAAAATAAGTAAATAAATTTATTCTTAGGTATTTTATTATCTTTGGTGAAGTTTTAAATGGATTGCTTTCTTAATTTTTCTTTCTGTTGCTTATTAGCATATGGCATTCTACAGATTTCTGTATGTTTATTTTGTATCCTGAAACCTTACTGAATCCACTTTTCAGTTCTAGGAGTTTTTGGGTGGAGTCTTTAGTGCACTATATATAGTATAGTATTATGTTGTCAGCAAATAATAGAAGATTTACTTCTTCCTTACCAATTTAGATGCCTCTTCATTCTTTTTCTTGTCTAATTGTTGTAGCTAGGGCTTTCAGTACTATGTTAAATAATAGTGGTGAGATTGGACATTCCTGTCTTATTTCCAACCTTGGGAAAAATGCTTTCAGTTTTTCACCATTGAGTATGATGTTAACTTTTTTTTCCCTACATGGCCTTTACTGTGTTGAGGTACATTCCCTCTAGACCTGCATTGTTGAGGGTTTTTATCATGAATGGATATTGTAGTTTGTCAAGTGCTTCATCTTTATCTATTGAAATGATCATATGATTTCTCTTTTCATTCTTACTGATCTATCATGTTGATCGAATTACAAAGATTGAACTACCCTTGCATCTAGGGAATAAATCCTAACGGATTATGGTGAATGATTTTTTAATGTATCAATGGATTTGGTTTGCTAGTATTTTGTTGAATATTTCTGCATCTATGTGAGTGTAGTTATTGCCATTTTCTTGCTTGTTTTATGGTTGTTTTCATAGTTCCTCTCAATTCCTTTCTTCTCTTTCTTTCATGATTAGTTGGACTTTTTAGTGAAATACTTGGATTCTTTACTCTTTGTATTTTACATATCTATTATTTTTTTTTGGATTTGTGGCTACCATTGGCCTCATATATAACATCTTCTGCATATAGCAGTCCATATAGATAGATTAAAATGACAAAGAACAGTGATAAAGAAGAATTTGAAAAGATACAAGAAAAAAGAAGACACTTAAATACCAGGGAAACCTCATAAGGTTATCACTGGATCTTTCAGCAGAAACTTTGCAGGTCAGAAGGGAGTGGCATGATACATTCAAAGCACTGAAAGGGAAAAATCTGCCTCCAGGAATACTCTATCCATTAAGGCTACCATTCAGAATAGAAAGAGAGATAGTTTCTCAGATAAGCAGAAGTTTAAAGAATTCATTACCACTAAAACAGCACTAAGAGAAATGTTTAGGGGGACTCTGAGTGGAACACATAAACCATAAGTAAGAATAAGAAAAATAGAAGAACAAAAGAAAAATTATTAAATATTTCTTTAAAAATCAGTCAAGAGAAACACAAAATGAAAAGATATAGGAGTGGCTCTGTTGGTTGAGCATCTGACTTCAGCTTAGGTTATGATCTCAGTTTATGGGTTCGAGCTCTGCATCGGGCTCTATGCTGACAGCTTGCCCAGAGCCTGGAGCTTCAGATTCTGTGTCTCTCTGTCTCTGCCCCTCCTCCACTCATGCTCTGTTTTTCTGTCTCTCAAAAATAAATAAATGACAAAAAACGATATAAAATATATCAAATATATGAAATGTGGAGGGGTTAGTTCAAAATTAATCAACTCTCAGCTAATATGTGTATAGTATACAATATATACACATATATCATTTATATCTATCTAAATTTATAGATAGATATAGGTGTAATCATATAGCCTTGTAAGAAAGACTTCATTACATAATATTTTTGAGTATGAATTGGCTTCATGTAAGATTAAAAAAATTGTCTTGCTTATCACCAAGTTACATGAGTTATGGCTAAGTGAATTTTCATAAAATTTTAAATCCTAAATTTCCAGTTTCTAGAATCTAAATTAAAACATAGGTTGTATATCATATATGATTAATTTGTTGTGTTGGCATACCTTAATTATGTGAACTTAATTATATCAACTTATGTTATCTTTAGGACAGCTGAAATCAAGATATCAGGAGAGGCCCACATGGCACTAGTAAGAGGGATAGGCCTGACCAAAACACATAGCAGATAGAGGAAATAGGTGGCTTCAGTATGAATCCTACATCAAGAATAGCAGGAGCAAATGCTTGAAACAGTAGATTTTGATTTGGAATCTGGCTGCTTTCTCACGGGAATGAGCTAGCACCACTAGGGTTATTTATTCAATCGTGATTCTGTAGAACAATGCCAGGAGGCCAGTTGATTTATAATAAATACTGGAAAAATGTCCAAGGCTTTTTGGTAGCTGAGCTTTCATTATTTTTGTTATTTTGCTTTCATGATTGCTATCGTTAAATAGGAACTTTGAAATAATTATATTTATTCCAGCGAGACCTATTTTGTATAAACCATTGAGAGAATGTTTGACCATATTAAAAAAAAAAATAATGTAACCATGTAAAAGTTTCTAAATAGAGAGGAATCAATACAAGAAATTTTCTCTAAGCTTGAACATTTGTGTACTAATGAAAGTTCAAAGTCTAAAGTAGTGAGAAAATTTTTCTCTTGTTCCGTAAGAGCCTCTGTTGCCTATATTTTATATATAGCCAACAGCTTTTGGTTTAAATCCTATCAATTTGATCTTTGTTTTGTTTTAAAAATATATATGATATTATCTGTAAGTAATAAAGGTCTAAGAATAAAATACAACTATTTTGTTGGACTACCACTACCTTAAAAATTAAGGGGAAGAACAATGGTTTTGTAGGCTTTCCAATAAATGTTATTTTTTAAAGGTTAGAATTTAAAGCTGGGTCTTATTTGAAGATGTTTTTCTATAATCTAAAACTACTAGGGTTTTAAATCTCTAAAAAGGAAACAATTTAATTCTATGATGAATTATTTTATATGTGATCACTGTTTGAAAAAGCAACTGTAGTCACCGTTCATAATATAAATAGGCATATGTATAGATATGAGAATATAAAATTCCCTCAGGATATATTATACATAACAACATCTAAGCCTCCTGGAAACTGAAGAGTCTACCAGTGAAACTGAGGAATTCCCTGGCAGTAAGAATATCAAGCAGGTCTCTAATAATAAAATAAATTTACTTAAAATCCATGTTGTTTTCGTTGATGATCTTGTCACTTATATATGACCATAAGCTCATGTCCTTGAATTCATCTTTTCTAATGTACTACTATACAACACCCTTTCTTAGTCTCCCTATTTTATCTTTAAATCTTTTAAAAATCATGTTTGGATTATTTTGCCTCTTGTCTTTTTTTAAAGTATTTTGTAAGTATTTAAAATTTTATAATATTTTAAAAGTATTTTTGGTAACTTTTCCCTAATAATTTCATGAATATATCTAAATCTTCCAAAAGATTTTTTTGACTTTGAATTATGTAATTCTTTTATATCTGGTACAATGTTTTATGCAATATTAAGAAGCCATCAGGGCTGCAGATGACTGTCTACAATCTTGCTTATTGGCATTCCCACTTTCAGGGATGAATTCATTTGTTCATTTTAAATATTTCAAGTATTTTTCTTATACATGGACCTAAACATGACAACTTTTTCATAAAACTAGTTGTTCAAATACAGACTTCTCTCTTTTGCCATTAGAAGGTTTTTTGCTCCTTTAGTAAGGTAAAAAAGATTTTACCTCTTCCTTTAATATCTTGTGTCATTAACTCCAGAAAGCATCTGGGGTAGAAGGAGATAAAGCAGTTTTCTTGTGATCCATTCCTGTCCCCCACAAATAAGGACCCAGTCCTGAGTAAAGAAAAAAGGCAGGTGACATGGTTTATGGCAACTGAAGCTCTGGGCAAATTTTGCCCATGTTTGCCCATTTATTTGCTAGAAGAAAAGTGTCTGTGAAGCAATGGGCTTAGCGATGACGTCCCTGATGTAGAGTTGCTTTTGATAAGCCTAAAGTTATGGATATATAATAAGAAGTCCAAGAAAAATATTACACAACTCTGTAGAGTATCAAATGAAGATGTTTCATAGTCCAAATACTCATAATTCTGTATGTTAACATGCCGGCCTCATTTAAAACTTATCTAATATTCTGGGCCAGAAATCAAAGGATAGTTGTAGCAAGGAAGGACTTGGAGATGCACATAGCATATCAGAGACATTTTTCTGCTTTGCCTGAACTTTTTAATTGTTTATATGCTTAAGATCATAAGACCTATAAGGAAAGGGAGCTTTGTACACAGGCACATAGGAGGGTAGGTCATGTGAAGATGGAGACAGAGCCTGTAATGATGAATCAGTAAACTAAGAGCATCAAGGATTGCTGGCAAATGCCAGAAGCTAGGAAGAGGCAGGCAAGGGAGGATCTTCCCCAAGAGTCTTCAGAGACAGTATGACCTCACCAGCACCTTACTTTAAGTCTTCTAACTTCCATAGTAGCAAGGAAATCTTTTTTGTTATTTTAAGCCACATAGTTTAGAAATGTGTTATGGCAGCTCCAGGAAACTAATACAGGGTCTATGTTGCTAATTTTCAGTTCCACTAAAAGGAAGGAATCTTTTGTCTTGACAACTGATCCCCACATGGTTGTAAATTACTGCAAGCAGATGAATCTGGTTGTTGTTACTATTAATTTGCTGCTGTGCATAATGGCAAGGGGTGACAGAATCCCCCATTAGAGGAGTGTCATTCCCACTGACTCCCCCACCTTTAAATGGAATAATCCCAAGCAGTTGGAATGTGACCAGTGCTTGTGACCTTAACTTCCTTTATCATGACCAAAAAGACATACTTAAATGCCACTGATACAGATTGTTAGATGTGTCATCTGGAGTGCTTCCTAATCTTCACAGCTTTTTGTAGTCTAATTCTTAGTAAATCAAGAGAATATTCAGGTGGAAGTAATGACTATCAACCTCAGTTACCTGTGTAGGGTGTAGGATGGATAAAATATCCAGGTCACATTAAGGAAAGGGTTCCAGGTCACATAAAGAAAAAGGAGATGAAGAGGAGACATACAAATATGTATGAAAAGGAAATGATAACTTGCTTAACTGAAGGAGTCTTTATAGATGACTTTTGAAGAATAATGCCTACACTCTTATGACTTTAAACACTGTGACAATTTCATTATATTCTAGTCTAGATAAATTACAATCTGACTATGAGAACTGTGATTTAGAATGAAAAGTACTTGGATGAGGGGGGCTGAATTTTATCCTCATATAAAGTCCTAGAATCTGAAAATGTTGTTTAAGAGTCTGAGATCAGCTTGCACAACCTATAATAAAAGATCTTAGGCCTTTGCAATGCTTTGGGTATAGTGGTGTGGGGTCCGGTATACAAAATTGGTTAGGATTGCCATATGAGGGTGCTCAGTAATAGCAATGATTCTCTACTGGGAGCATTTTGGCAGTTCAGAACCATTCCTTTGACATTGTCTAGAGATATGTCACAACAAAATAGTTGCTACTGAAAACTACTGGGTAGAGGTCAGAGATGCTGGTAAGCATTCTCCAGTGCACAGAATGGCCTACCCATTCCCAGCAAAGAATATCCAGCCCAAAATATTATTAGTGTTGAGGTTGAGAAACCTTTATATTTAGTAATCCCTATGAGGAATATGGATGTTGCTCTTAAAGACTTCCACATGACACTGGGGGAGTAGGAAACACATGATGGAGGTATTCAAGGTAAAGGTGATGTTATAATTCGAATTAGAAAGTTTTGGGGCACCTGGGTGGCTCAGTGGACTGAGCTTCTTAGTTGGCTCAGGCCATGATATCAGTTTGTGTGTTCAAAGCCCTGCATTGGGTTCTATACTGACACCTCAGAGCCTGGAGCCTGCTTTTGATTCTGTCTCCCTCTCTCTGCTCCTCCTCCACTTGTGCTTTCTCTCTCTCTCTCTCTTTCTCTCTCCCTCAAAAATAAATAAATAAACAACAAAGAAGGGAAAGTTTGGCCAGATAGATCATCCCCTCGTTATGTTACCTTTTAAGTGAATAATTTGGATGCCTATTACACCTGATGAAAAAGGTTGTCTCCTCCCTTTCCTGTCACAGGTGTTACTGGTTAAGCTCATCCTTCAGTCAGTTTTCCCTTAGCCTCACCTATTAATGTGGGACAAAAAGACCAGAGAATCAAGTGAGATGTGCCTGTTTCTCCCTGAATCTCTGAAATTGCTAGTAAAGTTTGATAGTGTAGAAGGGTTCTGATTTGTGTGAGTATGACTTGATATATATTCCTTTGTATTAGCTCAGCAGCCATCATTGCTTATTCTGTAGTGGTACCAACAATCATCAACATGAAGTTAGTTCTTCATCACTGACCTATTAAGATTAAAATAAGTTACCATTAGACATGGGATGGGAATACAGGCTTACCCTCCTAAGAAGAATTGTGAACACTTACAAGCAAATATTTTATTGTATGTTAATTTACAGGAAGCATTGGGGGAAAATATATGCTTTTTAATAGAAAACAGCTTATATCTGATACTTATACAACATCTTAATTATTTAGGACACATTCTTTTTTGTCTGTGTTTTATTACCAAAAAAGCTACAAAACCTCCATTTAAGATAGTAGATCTGCCTTATAGTTTGTATATGTTATTTTATATGAGATTTTTACTGTGATTTTGTGTTTCCATTCTTGCTTTTTACTAGATGAAGGTGGGATAGGGATAGATGAAGGGGATCATTATGGATGTCTTACCACACTTTAATGACTTTTAGGTATTGCCTTCAAGCAATCTTACAAGTGAGTTGAATAGAGGGTATTAATTATTTTGTATTAAGAGAGAAGAAAATTTATTTTGTAAGGTGGTAAACAATGCCTATATTTACCCATTTTAAAACACTGTGTAAAGTAAAATAATGAAGAGTGAAATAAAAGTTATGTTTGCATGGGATTTTTGCAAAATTGTCTAAACCAGATTTTTTTTTTCAGTAATTACTTCTGGCACATAATTTTAATGATATTTAAAATTTCTATTATGAATAACTGAGATTTAATTAAATACAATCTAATTAGTACTTATAAGTATAACTTTGATTTACACATTCGGAAGACAGTTTTAATTTAAAGTCCTGAATTCCCTTTATAGATGTTTGATTTGACTTTAGATTAAGGTGATCACATTTTTGAACTGTTCTTATTTGGAAAGTTTTTAAAAGTAATAGTTAACTAGTGATAATCATTTAGATTTTTCTAAGCTGTTTATGCATATGGCAATAATCAGCTTTTAAAAACATAAAAATTATGACTTAAAAAGTTTAAAAATATCCCATGGAGATGATAAACTTTAGTGTTGTGAAGATATCAAGTTTTAATTGTATCAATGTTTAGGACAAATTTCAGGACTTTTTGTTTTATACATAAGATTATATAAGCTATTAGTTGTATATTATTATTTTTTTGATGGGGAAAAACTGTTAATATTTTATTATTGCTTTACATTAAAAAATGCTTTTCTTTGGGGGGGATTGCCGGTAAAACATATCTTTCAAAGACAGCTTAAAATACAAACAGTTATTTGTAAAAGACTCCGCATTTCAAGTCAAAGAATAAATGATTATAAGTGAATCTTCAATTATCTTGTTTTTTTATGCTTATCCTGACCAGTGACTAGTTTGAACTAAGTATTTGCTTATAACTTGGCTGGATTATGGGTTGAAAATCGAAATTCCTTGGGACAATTTTTGTAACACACATTAAACAGGAAACAATATTTTTGAGATCCACAAAACCGCATAATTTCTGCTGTTTGGGGAGAAATTTCTACTCTCCTGATTTATCATACTACCTTTATTTTGATCGAAATCTAAAAATGCTGTGTTTCAAAAGATGAAGCAGTGAAAATAAAACAATTCAAATGGCAATTAGCCTCAGAGAAAGAAAGATGAAAAAAAAAGAGGGAGATTGTAGAAAGATGAAAAGTATATGTTTTTCTTCTAATGATGGTAGCAGACAGTACCCAGTACAAGTCCATTGTAAGTACTTACTCTATAGACCCTACAACTGCTAGTTTTTCTCTATTTACTCTTGCAGATTCTTTCTCTACCTTTTTCTGCTCTGCTCTGTACTCTGGGAAACTACTTGTTATAAATTGTACCTATTGAAATCCCTTTAACCCAGGTTCTGGTTGGATTAGTAACATAAGAGCTGATTGTGGGAAGAAAAAGAAAGATCAAAGTAATTCTTTCCTCTTTCCTTTCCCCTGACAAAGTGAGGTTTTAGCAGTGGCTGCTCCCTTTGAGGTTCTCATCATCTATAACTAGTCTTTACTGGTGGCTGGTAACTCCTACCCTGTCCACATTGAGGTATAAGAGCTTCTTACTCTTTCTAGCTCCTGGGTGCATCATCATGGCATATTGCACTGAATTCTGCCTAGACTTCTATAGACTGTTTTTCCCTTAAACTTGTTTCAACAACTTTAGTGTGCTGTTTCATGATGAGATTCTGAATGGCACAGTAACTGTAACTAAAGTAGTTTTTTAAAAACAGAATCTTTACTATGCAAGAATGAGAGTTCAGTTTCTGTGTGCCTTCTACATTTTTATGAAAACATGTAAATTCAGAAAATTTAACCCACCTAAAAACAGCTTCTCAGCTCCTTCTCAAACCTCTGTCAGGTTCAGCCTACCCATCTCTACCCCAACCTTCACCATGTGCATCAGGGTGACCCAGAAGTCCTAGGGTATCCACCTCTGGCCCCTAGGCCTTCAGCAGCCATTCATACACAAGTGTGCCTGGTGCCTGCATCACCTCCTCTGCCTTCACCTGAGTGGGCAGCTGCAGCAGCAGCAGCTTGCAAGATGGCCTGGTCCCCAACATGAATGTTGTTGGGGCTATGGCATGGCCAGGGGTATGGGGGGACGGGCATCACAGCTCTCTCAGAGAACAAAAGTCTGTTTAATTCCCTTAAGCTGATGGTGGACCCCAACATCCAGACTGTGCACACCCAGGAGAAGGAGTAGATCAAGACCCTCAACAACAAGTTTGTCTCCCTCATTGACAAAGTGTGGTACCTAGAGCAGCAGAACAAAATTCTGGAGACAAAGTGGAGCCTTCTACGGTAACAGAAAACAGCTCAGAGCAACATGGGCAATGTGTACAAGAACTAAGTTGATAATCTTCCATGGCAGATGGACACACTTAGGAGAAGCTGAGGCTGGAGGTGCAGCTTGGCCATATGCAGGGGCTGGTGGAAGACTTTAGGAATCAATAGGAGGAGGAGATCAAAGCGCATGTAGACATGGAGAATGAGTTTGTTCTCATCAAGAAGGATTTAGAGGAAGTTTACATGAACAAGTTGAAGCTGGTGTCCTGCCTGGAAGGGCTGTCTGATGAGATTGGCTTCTTTTTTTTTTTTTTTTGGTTTTATTTTTAATTTTCTTTAGTGTTAATTTTCGAGAGAGAGAGAGAGAGAGAGAGAATGAGAGCAGGGAAGTGGCAGAGAGAGAGGGAGACACAGGACCCAAAGCAGGCTCCAGGCTCTGAGCCGACTGAACCACCAGGCGCCCCAAGATTACCTCCTTTTTTTTTTTTTTGAGTAGTTTATTGTCAAGTTGGTTTCCATATAACAGCCAGTGCTCATCCCCAAAAGTG